>NC_068450.1:31258434-31465934 GCF_023373465.1 Oncorhynchus keta
CGGTTTAGGTCTCCATGGATGAAAGCTGTATTATCAAGCTTAACCCAACCCAGTAATGTAGGGAATTAAATAACATATGACCTTTCAATACATCTGCCCCTGACCGACCCAGTAAGTAGGGCTCTTGGGGGTTAAAGGAAAAACAAAACACTCAAGATATTGGTTGTGCCACGTACTCCCATCCAAACTGTATCAGACAGATATGCGTGCTCCTGTTTTTGACTATTCAGCAGAAATGTGGGGTGCTAAGAGGTATCTCCAAAACGAACATATCCATAACAGTACGTTATTTTGTAGGTACCCCAATGTTTGCATCTATACTGGCAATATTGTGAACATGGGCTGAGAACATTATGAGATGAGATGGAAGGCGTATATGGCGAGCCTTTGGAATAGACCGTTGGATAATACCAACGGCCAGAATAGTCAGCAACGTTTTTCCAGTCGGATCTCTCGATAAGGGGAGCCTGGGCAGCTGAAATGTCTGACATTTTCCCAACAGTCTGACTGTGAACAGTTGTACGAAAAAAGAATGAAGTGAGACACAGACGCTGTTCAAAAACAACTGATGATGCAATATGAAAATAAATGAGTGGAGATTAATCATAAAACCCAAATGAAGAACCTTTTGTTTGATTAAGGGTGAATTCGTGTGTGAGAGATATATTATGAACAACCTAGATATAAGCAAAGAGATCGCTATGTGCCCAGGTAAGTGGTAGAAACAAGTCGGTGTAATGGTGAAATGGAAAAGAAAAAGACTATGCAACTATTTTAACCTCGAAGAAATAGACAATTAAATTAATTTGATCTACTGGCCTTTCTACCACAATATATGCTTGTCTTTATTGCAGAAAGCCCACCAGATAAACCCTGAAATGATGTGGCTGAGCCATGAGGAAAAACTGACACGTTTTTTTGTCCATTGTGCAATTCTGTTTGGATTTTTTTAGATAAAGCCTGGAATTAAAGGAAAATGGCGACCTATAATTAAATTAAACAAATAAGTAGCTCCTATATAGCAAATGGCACGTATGTATATGAAATGTGTAAACCTGTCTCACTCTTGAATCATCTCTTGTGCCACACTTGGTTCAAATGCCTTCCGTTTCATTTTTCTGAAACGACTTATTTCCATATTTATTTTATAATTTTTCCTGCTCTAGGAATAAAATGACTGCTTGGATAACCTTATTTACTATTATGTATTGACTTCTTTATCACGCTATGCGGTGACAACTGCACAGAACACTGTAAGAATTATCACAGTGCATTATTGTAATGTTTGTGTCAATGGGTTGCAAACTGGCGATTTGACAAGAAAATGAAATGTAATTCATGAATTCATATAAGACAATGTATTTAGGATAAATGTAAACCATGATACAAGAAGTAAATGGGGAAGAAAGGCCAAAGAAGATACACGTGAAGCTAATCACCGGGACAGAATGCAACTTTCTCTGCAACTATAACAACAGTATGGCATTACTGTGCATTATGTAGGCTACTGTAGGCTATATATACACATATGAATACAATTTCTAGTACAGAAAACGTTTGCCTCTTATTTACAAAGATCAAGTAATATCCCAGTATAATTGACTATTTACAATGTTAAAGGGTCTATTGAAATACAGCCGCTGTGCAGAGCAGCGCTGACCACGAATGTGGTGCTGAAATGGCCACATGTCAGTTGAATGAAGAGCATTTGTGACCACGGAAACTTCCCAGGTACACAGAGTCGATGTAGAAACAGTTCAAATAAAACATTAAAAACAAACTAATTTACACCATGCTTCAACATTTTGATTTAGGGAAGGATAATGACTCAAATATAACAGACCTCTGCTGGGGAGTCTGGTTCATCCAGGATGTTATTTTCACTCTGCATCCGCTGCATCGTCCCTGTAGAACTGGGGTCCATTACCAGTACGTTCTGACTACAGGGTCTGACGAACTTACAGTCACTCTTTCTGGAGTCAGTCGTCCTGCACACCTCGTAATTGTACACGTGCTGTAGAGTTCCTGTCCCCAAGGTGTCTGCGTAACGCGGTGGATAATACGGAATAACCGGGAGATTGGAATGATAGAGGACGCGAGACTGTCTCCATCTGTATATTTTCACTGATATAATAACCACTAAACATGTGATGAACAGAAATGAGACTACAGCCAAAGCCAAGACTAAGTAAAAAGTCAGGTTGTCATTGTACTCCTTGTCGTGCGTAAAGTCAATGAACTCCGAGAGCACTTCAGGAAGCTGTCCGCCACCGCCACGTTAACATTGACTGTAGCTGAACGAGAGGGCTGCCCGTTATCCTCCACTACAACAGTGAGCCTTTGTTTAACAGCATCTTTATCAGTGACTTGGCGTACAGTTCGTATTTCTCCATTCTGTAAACCCACTTCAAACAGCGCCCTGTCTGTCGCTTTCTGCAGTTTATACGAGAGCCAGGCATTCTGTCCAGAGTCCACATCAACAGCCACCACTTTAGTGACAAGATATCCCGCATCTGCTGAACGAGGCACCATTTCAGCCACCAGAGAGCTGCTAGTCTGGACTGGATACAGAACCTGAGGCGCGTTGTCATTTTGGTCCTGGATCATTATTTTCACAGTCACATTGCTACTGAGAGGAGGAGAGCCTCCATCCTGCGCTTTTACGCGGAACTGGAAATCCTTGATCTGCTCGTAGTCAAAAGAGCGCACTGCATGGATGACTCCACTATCAGCACTAACCGACACATATGAGGAGACGGGCACTCCGTTAACCGAGGAGTCCTCCAGTATGTAAGAAACACGGGCATTCTGGTTCCAGTCAGCGTCTCTGGCTTTCACTGTGAATATAGAGAGGCCCGGTGTGTTGTTTTCTATAATATAGGCCTCATATGAGCTCCTCTCAAAGACAGGCGCGTTGTCATTCACATCTGATATCTGTAAGGTGAGAGTGACGCTGCTGGAGAGAGAGGGCACTCCCTCATCAGAGCACGTCACAGTGATGTTATACTCAGAGGCTCTCTCACGGTCAAAGTCACTGTCAGTTACCAGGCTATAGAAATTGTTTGAGGTCGATCTCATCACAAAGGGAATATTTTCTTCAATACAGCACTGTACTTTTCCATTTTCACCAGAATCTGGGTCTTGAATATTCATCATTGTTACGACAGTACCATGTTTAGCGTCCTCGGATATGGCACTCGTCTTTGACATGATGTTAATAGCTGGTTTGTTATCATTCATATCGATTACGTCAATAATTACCTTACAGGAATCTGTATGACCTCCTTGGTCCCTCGCTTGAACATTAATCTGATAATGTTTAAGTATTTCATAATCAATGTCCCCGACTAATTTAACTATACCATCATCTCGACCTATTTCAAAAATATCATTCGACGCCTCAGCTGTATTCGAAATGGAATACGTAACTCTCCCATTTTGTCCTTGATCAGCATCAGACGCGCTGACAGTGGTTAAAACGATGCCTTTATGGGCGTTCTCGGTTACACGAGTCTTGTAAACAGCTTCCGAACAAATGGGCGCATTATCATTGGCGTCTAGTACAGTGATGAGTATCTGCATTGTTCCTGATAGCTGAGGCTCTCCTCCATCTACAGCTGTCAGCAACAGAGATATCTGCTCCTGTTTTTCGCGATCTAGAGGTTTCTGTAAAACCATCTCTACATTTTTACCACCATCAGGGAGACTCTGCATTTCCAAAATGAAATTCTCGGTGGGTTTGAGAAAATATATTTGGAGGTCATTATGACCAACGTCATCGTCAACGGCTCTCTCGAGGACGAGTCTAGCTCCTGTTAAAGCAGACTCAATTATTTCAAATTTGACTTCATTATTTTTGAAAATAGGAACATTGTCATTTACATCTCTAATTTCAACTGTAACTGTATAAAATTCCATCGGGTTTTCTAGAATAATCTGAAAATGTAAAGCGCAAGGCGTCGTCTGTCCGCAGAGTGCTTCACGGTCTATTATCTCTTTGATGAGGAGAACTCCCCTTTCTTTATTCAGCTCGATGTACTCTGCGTTGTCTCCAGTATAAACACGAGCTTTACCTGATTTCAGTCTTTTTACATCTAAACCCAGATCCTGCGCTATGTTACCGACTAAAGAGCCTTTCGCCATTTCCTCGGGAATGGAGTAACTGACCTGCCCGTGTACTGAACTGAGAGAGAGGACCGAGATAAACAACAGTACTTGCCGTGTCATTGTTCTGTCCGACATTTTCCCTTCAACATGAAACAACAAGGACATTATAATCCCTTATTAAGCAATTTGCGAAATTCTGTCAGAAGTAAATCCCGTAAAGAACAACATTTTCTGCCAATAATCCGTATATAATGGAGAAAAAAAAGCTCAACTCCGTATCTCTGTGCTTAGTGTTCTCTGTAACCCGGAATGTGCGCTCTGCGTGAAGCTCTTTCTCTCTCTCATGTACGGAGATGATGGGGGAGGTACTGCAGCAAATGTGCTCTAAAACTGCAACACACTGACCAACAGCGTCCCTCTGAGTTTGATCCACTCAACTACAGATACACTTAATAAATAAACACATACCAACATATTTTGGAAGATTCGAGTCTCCAAAGATTAAACCATAGCCCTGTCATGCTTGACCCAACATAGGCTATATCAAAACCTCTGGCCCAACTGTAAAAGTAGATGCCCGTGGATGTTAACGAGTAATCTCAAACAAGACTCATGTTGCTTTAAACTATAGCCTACATAACAAAATAACACACATTTCTAAAATCTGATGTATGGTAGGTAGTGTGCTTTCCGTACAAATATACAAATACTGGTATAGACTTATACATTTAATTATTTATATAAAAATTCAGCATGATATTGACAAGGACGATGTCTTCATTACAATTCACCCTTTACTGCTAACAGGTCTCTCTGTACAAAAAGCCGCTGTTCATGTCAGTGGTGCTGAATTGGCAAAATCGGTGGAATTAATAGAATTACTGAGCATGGAAAGATTCCAAATTTAAAGAGTCGATGTTAAAAATGTTAAAAACATTACACAATGAATTACACATACAAATATTATTGTAGGAGAAAATTAATTATTCAAATATTACAGACCTCTAGTGGCGAGTCTGGTTCATCCAGGATGTTCTGTTCACTCTGCATCCGCTGCATCGTCCCTGTAGAACTGGGGTCCATTATCAGTACGTTCTGACTACAGGGTCTGACGAACTTACAGTCACTCTTTCTGGAGTCAGTCGTCCTGCACACCTCGTAATTGTACACGTGCTGTAGAGTTCCTGTCCCCAAAGTGTCTGCGTAACGCGGTGGATAGTACGGAATAACCGGGAGATTGGAATGATAGAGGACGCGAGACTGTCTCCATCTGAATATTTTCACTGATATAATAACCACTAAACATGTGATGAACAGAAATGAGACTACAGCCAAAGCCAAGACTAAGTAAAACGTCAGGTTGTCATTGTACTCCTTGTCGTGCGTAAAGTCAGTGAACTCCGAGAGCACTTCAGGGAAGCTGTCCGCCACCGCCACGTTAACATTGACTGTAGCTGAACGAGAGGGCTGCCCGT
The DNA here is from genome assembly GCF_023373465.1 of Oncorhynchus keta. Lineage (NCBI taxonomy): Eukaryota > Metazoa > Chordata > Actinopteri > Salmoniformes > Salmonidae > Oncorhynchus > Oncorhynchus keta. The sequence continues at coordinate 31,264,017 of NC_068450.1, forward strand.
TGTCCTCCACCACAACAGTGAGCCTTTGTTTCACAACATCTTTATCATTGACTTGGCGAATAGTTCTTATTTCTCCATTCTGTAAACCCACTTCAAACAGCGCCCTGTCTGTCACTTTCTGCAGTTTATACGAGAGCCAGGCATTCTGTCCAGAGTCCACATCAACAGCCACCACTTTAGTGACAAGATATCCCACATCTGCTGAACGAGGCACCATTTCAGCCACCAGAGAGCTGCTAGTCTGGACTGGATACAGAACCTGAGGCGTGTTGTCATTCTGGTCATGGATCATTATTTTCACAGTCACATTGCTACTGAGAGGAGGAGAGCCTCCATCCTGCGCTTTTACGCGGAACTGGAAATCCTTGATCTGCTCGTAGTCAAAAGAGCGCACTGAATGGATGACTCCACTATCAGCACTAACGGACACATATGAGGAGACGGGCACTCCGTTAACCGAGGAGTCCTCCAGTATGTAAGAAACACGGGCATTCTGGTTCCAGTCAGCGTCTCTGGCTTTCACTGTGAATATAGAGAGGCCCGGTGTGTTGTTTTCTATAATGTAGGCCTCATATGAGCTCCTCTCAAAGACAGGCGCGTTGTCATTCACATCTGATATCTGTAAGGTGAGAGTGACGCTGCTGGAGAGAGAGTGAACTCCCTCATCAGAGCACGTCACACTGATGTTATACTCAGAGGCTCTCTCTCGGTCCAAGTCACTGTCTGTTACTACAGTAAAGAAATTATTCGATGTAGATTTCATTGAAAACGGGATGTTTTCGTCAATAGAGCACTGCACTCTGCCATTATCACCAGAATCTGGGTCTTGAATATTCATCATAGTTACGACAGTACCAGGTTGAGCGTTCTCAGATATGGCACTCGTCTTTGACATGATATTGATTGATGGTTTGTTGTCATTTGTATCTATAACCTCAATAATTAATTTACACGCGTCAGAGTGACCTCCCTGATCTGTAGCCTGAACGTCTATCTCATAATGTTTACGTTTTTCATAGTCAATATGTCCATTTAATTTTACCACACCGTAAACATGATCAATTTCAAATAGATGGGACGCTCCCGATTTTGAAATAGAATACGTAATTCTTCCGTTGGAACCTGGATCGGCATCAGTTGCACTGATTGTTGTTAAAACAGTGCCTTTTGATACGTTTTCTGATACACTAGCTTTATACTCTGCCTGAGAACATACAGGCGCATTATCATTGGCGTCTAGTACAGTGATGAGTATCTGCATTGATCCTGATAGCTGAGGCTCTCCTCCATCTACAGCTGTCAACAACAGAGATATCTGCTCCTGTTTCTCTCGGTCTAGAGGTGTCTGTAATACCATCTCTACATTTTTAACACCATCTGAACGAGTTAGTGTTTTCAATACGAAATTATCAGTGGGTTTCAGAGAGTAGCTCTGAAGGCCATTAACGCCGACGTCGTCATCAACTGCTCTTTCCAATACAAATTTAGCACCCGTTAGCGCTGATTCACTAATTTCATATTTCATTTCACTCCTCTCAAAAATAGGTGAATTGTCATTGACATCGGTTATCTCAACTGTAGCTGTATAAAATTCCATCGGGTTCTCTAAAATAATCTGAAAATGTAAAGCGCAAGGCGTCGTCGGTCCAAAGCGCTTCACGGTCTATTATCTCTTTGATGAGGAGAACACCCCTTTCTTTATTCAGCTCGATGTACTCTGCGCTGTCTCCAGTATAAATACGAGCTTTACCTGATTTCAGTCTTTTTATATCTAAACCCAAATCCTGCGCTATGTTACCGACTAAAGAGCCTTTCGCCATTTCCTCAGGAATGGAGTAACTGACCTGCCCGTGCACTGAACTGAGAGAGAGGACCGAGATAAACAACAGTACTTGCCGTGTCATTGTTCCGTCCGACATTTTTCCTTCAACATGAAACAACAAGCACCATATATTCCGTTATGAAAATAGTCTAATTATTTAAATTTTGAATCCAGAAAATAACACCATGTCCGGCCAATAATCCGTTTATCAGGAACAAAAGAATCTCAACTCGGGTCTCGGTGCTTAGTGTTCTCTGTAACCCGGACTGTGCGCTCTGCATGCGGCTCTGTCTCTCTCTAATATACCGAGATGATGAGGGAGGTACTGCTCCAAAACGTTAAGACATTGACCAACAGCGTCCCTCTGAGTTTAATGGATTGAACTACAGACAATATACTTCAACAAAAGACAGAAAAACGCTCCAGTAGTGTTGAAAATGTCAGGGTCGATATACTGGAGAAAATCATTCATATAAAGTAACCGTATACTACATCAATATATAATCTAGCTCAATGTATGTACGCAAAATATAAGCAATGGTGTCAGGTAGTTGTGGCCAAGGAATGTCTGAACCAGACCGAGGCTTTGCATTACACTACAGGCTAATAGCGCCAGAAGCAAACTTCCTGCAAGCAAACACATTATTCATGGAATACATGTGCATTAAATACACACAATCCATTGTCCTGCTTGATCATCATGAGAATGTATCTTCTTTACCATTCACGACGATAAACGGCTACAATGGAATTCACACTATAGTGCAAAGCGCTGCTGTCCAATGGCCCTGATGCTTCAAAGTACAATAAGAATGGACTGAAGAGGTTTTCTGACAGGGAGGTAGGCTACACTTGAACAACGCGTTTTCAACATACAGGACCAGTAAAAACGCTTGGACACACCGACTCATTCCAGGGTTTTTCTAGATTTGGACTATTTTATACATTGTAGATTAATAGCGAATCATGTAGTAACCAGAAAAGTGTTAAACAAATCAAAATACATTGTATATTTGAGATTCTTCAAAGTAGCCACCCTTTGCCTTGACAGCTTGGCACACTCTTGGCATTCTCTCAACCAGCTTTGTGATGTAGCCACCTGAATGCATTTCAATTAACAGGTGTGCCTTGTTAAAAGTTAATTTGTGGAATTTATTTCCTTCTTAATGCGTTTGAACCAATCAGTTGTGTTGTGACAAGGTAGGGGTGGTATACAGAAGATAGCCCTATTTGATACAAGTCCATATTATGGCAAGAACAGCTCAAATAAGCAAAGAGACATGACAGTCCATCATTACTTTAAGACATGAAGGTCAGTCAATCCGGAAAAAATTCAAGAACCCTGTAAGTTTCTTCATGTTCAGTCACAAAACCATCAAGTGCTATGATGAAACTGGCTCTCATGAGGACCACCACAGGAAAGGAAGACCAGAGTTACCTCTGCTGCAGAGGAGAAGTCCGTTAGAGTTACCAGCCTCAGAAATTGCAGCCCAAATAAATACTTCAGAGTTCAAGTAACGGACACATCTCAACATTACTGTTCAGAGGCGACTGCGTGAATCAGGCCGTCATGGTTGAATTGCTGCAAAGAAACCACAACGTAAGTGTCACTAATAAAAAAGAAGAGACTTGATTGGGCCAAGAAACAGGAGAAATGGACATTAGACTGCTGGGGCTTTGTGAGGCGCATAGTAGGTGAACATATGATCTCCGTATGTGTGGTTTGTGGAGGATGAATCAGAATTAGTTGGGTAACATAGATAAAGAAGATGTTTTATTTACATAATAATGATTATGTGAGATATTTGTCATTAGAATGTATCCTTTGGACTATACTGTTGGCAGTTGCACTTTTCCTTCTCAGCTCGGGCTCAGTCAGTTGGGGCCCAGAGAGGGGAGAGGTCAGAACGGAACATTGTCTTCATATGTGAATGTATCTGTTCAACCATGTGAAGGGATGGCGTGATTAAGGGGGAACCAATTATCTCTTGGCTCCACAATGTCTGTGCGTAAGTCTCAGTGAGTTTGTCCAGTAGTGGTGAGAAGAGGGGGTTTACTTGAGATGGGAGTACATAGAGTTGACAATTGAGTTATGCCTTGGATGAGGTAATTTTTTGGTACTATGAAGTACCAGGAACGAGATTAGAACCTCGTCTTAGAGACCAAACTGAACGATAATATATAGCTAATGCTATCTGGCTATGGGATACTCCTTACTCAAGTAAAAGGCCCTTTGTGAAGAGTTCCTAAGATCTGTGGTTCATCATGTAAGTTGAGAGGGGTGTATCTTGGCTATAAAATATCTTTGTATTCTACTGTAGGGACTCTCAGAATTCATTAAAGACACTGAATTTATCTGAAAGTCAAAGGGCTATTGTGAAGCTCATATTATTAAAGATGAAATTTAAGTATAACTCTGACTAGTGTGTGGTCTGTAACTCCCCTCATTTGGTAATACAGAAAATTGCCACGACAGGTTCCCACCGTGAAGCAGGGAGGAGGTGGTGTGATGGGTGGGGGTGCTTTGCTGGTGACACTGTCAGTCATTAATTAAGAATTGAAGGCCCACTTAACCAGCATGGCTACCACAGCATTCTGCAGCGATAAGCTATCCCATCTGGTTTGCGCTTAAAGGGACTATCATTTGTTTTTCAACGGGACAGTGACCCAACACACCTGCAGGCTGTGTAAGGACTATTTGACCAAGAAGGAGAGTGATGGAGTGCTGCATCAGATGACCTGGTCTCCACAATCACCCAATGTTAAATCAATTGAGATGGTTTGGGATGAGTTGGACCACAGAGTGAAGGAAAAGCAGCCCACAAGTGCTCAGCATGTGCGAACTCCTTCAAGACTGTTGGAAAAGCATTGCAGGTGAAGCTGGTTGAGAGAATGCCAAGAGTGTGCAAAGATGACATCAAGGAAAAGGGTGGCTACTTTGAACAAGGAAATATATTTTGATTTGTTTAACATTTTTTTGGTTACTAGATGATTCCATATGAGTTATTTCATAGTATTGATGTCTTCAATATTATTCTACAATGTAGAAAATAGTAAAAAAAAAATAAAAAAAACTTGAATGAGTAGGTGTGTCCAAACTTTGGACTGGTACTGTATAAATAGAAATAGATAACATGTTAGGAGTACAAAATTAAGAATAAAATATCACAGACCTCTAAAGTCGAGTCTGGTTCATCCATGATGTTCTTTCACTCTGCATCCGCTGCATCGTCCCTGTAGAACTGGGGTCCATTATCAGTACGTTCTGACTACAGGGTCTGACGAACTTACAGTCACTCTTTCTGGAGTCAGTCGTCCTGCACACCTCGTAATTGTACACGTGCTGTAGAGTTCCTGTCCCCAAGGTGTCTGCGTAACGCGGTGGATAATACGGAATAACCGGGAGACTGGAATGATAGAGGCGCGAGACTGTCTCCATCTGTATATTTTCACTGATATAATAACCACTAAACATGTGGCGAACAGAAATGAGACTACAGCCAAAGCCAAGACTAAGTAAAAAGTCAGGTTGTCATTGTACTCCTTGTCGTGCGTAAAGTCAGTGAACTCCGAGAGCACTTCAGGAAGCTGTCCGCCACCGCCACGTTGACATTGACTGTAGCTGAACGAGAGGGCTGCCCGTTGTCCTCCACTACAACAGTGAGCCTTTGTTTCACAGCATCTTTATCAGTGACTTGGCGAATAGTTCTTATTTCTCCATTCTGTAAGCCCACTTCAAACAGCGCCCTGTCTGTCGCTTTCTGCAGTTTATACGAGAGCCAGGCATTCTGTCCAGAGTCCACATCAACAGCCACCACTTTAGTGACAAGATATCCCACATCTGCTGAATGAGGCACCATTTCAGCCACCAGAGAGCTGCTAGTCTGGACTGGATACAGAACCTGAGGCGTGTTGTCATTCTGGTCCTGGATCAATATTTTCACAGTCGCATTGCTACTGAGAGAGGAGAGCCTCCATCCTGCGCTTTTACGCGGAACTGGAAATCCTTGATCTGCTCGTAGTCAAAAGAGCGCACTGAATGGATGACTCCACTATCAGCACTAACGGACACATATGATGAGACGGGCACTCCGTTAACCGAGGAGTCCTCCAGTATGTAAGAAACACGGGCATTCTGGTTCCAGTCAGCGTCTCTGGCTTTCACTGTGAATATAGAGAGGCCCGGTGTGTTGTTTTCTATAATGTAGGCCTCATATGAGCTCCTCTCAAAGACAGGCGCGTTGTCATTCACATCTGATATCTGTAAGGTGAGAGTGACGCTGCTGGAGAGAGAGTGAACTCCCTCATCAGAGCACGTCACACTGATGTTATACTCAGAGGCTCTCTCTCGGTCCAAGTCACTGTCTGTTACTACAGTAAAGAAATTATTCGATGTAGATTTAATGGTAAAGGGAATATTTTCAGTTAAAACACAGTCCACCACTCCGTTATTATCAGAGTCTGGGTCGTGGACGCTCATTACAGCTATGACTGTCTGAGAAGGGGAATTTTCTGGTATTGATTTTGAAGTTGACATCAAATCAATTAATGGTTTATTGTCGTTAACGTCGATAATGTCGACTATCAGTTTACTGGAATCTGTAAGACCCCCTTGATCTTTCGCTTTCACGTCTATTTGATAATGTTTTGCGGTTTCATAGTCGACTTCATTTATCAAATGCACTTCGCCATTACTCTCATTTATTTCAAATAGATCCAAAATACCAATTGTGCTGCTTGATATAGAATATGTGACTAAACCATTTGATCCATGATCTATGTCGGTGGCTCTAACTGTAGTTAACAAAGTGCCGCTCTTCGAATTTTCGATTAAACTGGCCTTATATACTGCCTGTGTAAAAACCGGAGCATTATCGTTAACATCTAGCACAGTGACGTGAATCTGCACTGTCCCAGACATATGAGGCTCTCCACCATCGAGGGCAGTTAACACTAAAGATATCTGCTCCTGTTTCTCTCGATCTAACGGCTTCTGTAAAACCATCTCTACCTTTTTGATTCCATCAGCCTGACCTTGTAGTTTTAAAACAAAATTATCGGTTGGATTAAGCGAATAGGTTTGGAGTCCATTTAATCCAATATCAGAATCAAAAGCTCTCTCCAAGACGAATTTTGCCCCCGTGATAGCTGACTCGCTTATCTCAAATTTCATATCGTGCATTTGAAAAACTGGAGCATTATCATTGATATCGGTAATCTCAACAGTAACCCGATAAAATTCTATTGGGTTCTCCATAATTATCTGAAAATGCAATGCGCAAGGCGTCGTCTGTCTGCACAACGCCTCACGGTCTATTCTCTCTTTGACAAGGAGGACTCCCCTTTCTTTATTCAGCTCGATGTATTCCGCGCTGTTCCCAACGTGTATGCGAGCATTGCCAGATTTCAGTCTTTTGATATCTAACCCCAAATCCTGCGCTATGTTACCGACTAAAGAGCCTTCCGCCATTTCCTCAGGAATGGAGTAACTGGCCTGCCCGTGCACTGCACTGAGAGAGAGGACCGAGATAAACAACAGTACTTGCCGTTTCATTGTTCTGTCAGTCATGTTTCCTTCACCATGTAACAACAAGTACGTTATAATCCGTAAAAAAAACTCAGGGAGATTCCATTCGTTTCCAGTTAAAAACATCAAATGTAAAATATTTAAAATCGGTAATTCCGGAACAAAATAATCTCAGCTCTGTGTCTCTGTGTTTAGTGTTCTCTGTAACCCGGACTGTGCGCTCTGCATGCATACGGCTCTTTCGATCTCTAATATATCGACATGATGGGGGAGGTACTGCTGCAAATCCGCTCTAAAACTACAACACACTGACCAACAGCGTCCCTTTGAGTTCAATCTACTGAACAACAGATATACTTCAAAAATAAACACTTTCCAATATATTTGGGAAGGTTTGCGTCTTCAAGAACAGACCTATCGTGCTTTACCCAACACAATTCACAAAGGAAACACCCGCGTCTTTTTTCATTAGAAAAGATAACAAATATATTAGGTATTGGCTATCGGCTCTGCTCCTTCAGGGCAGCTCACAGCCAGAGCAAAGCGTCAAATTAACATGAGAAAACTACAGGCATTGAGCATGGTATGCTATACCAATATCCCCACTGAACACAAACAGAGACAAACAGGTGGAGGCTGGGGTGGTGGTGGGAAAACAGTAAACAGCAAGCAGCGCGAATAACGGGGAGTTACAGCAGCAGCGGCAGCAGCAAAAGACACCAGCGCATAATTTGCGCGCGTAATCCAGCATCGAGGATGCGTGCGCAGAACTGGTCAACTGAAATAGACTACCATGTTAAAAGTAGAGTGTGAATCCACTTGGTGCAATCTCAGCTGATGCGATGAGCTGATGCCAGCACTCGGGTTTCCCTTCTCAACCGGCTTCGCGTTATTCATCCAGGCTGTATCAAAACATCTAGGCCAATGTGTGAAGGACTGATGTAAAGCATGATGCCAGAAGCACGTTGACAATACATGTCATTCCAAATACATGTAGCAAAAAGCTATAGATTGTGACAGAAAGGAACTTTTGCTAATTTAAACCCAGCATTATGGTATTTATAAATAGTCCTTCAGAAAGTATTCACACCCCTGACTTTTTCCAAATGTTATGTTACAGCCTGAATTACACATGGATTAAATTGATATTGTTTTTTACTGGCCTACACACACAATACCCCATAATGTCAAAGTGAAATTATGTTTTTAGACATTTTTATAAATTGAGTTTAAAAAATCAAAAGCTGAAATGTCTTGAGTCAATAAGTATTCAAACCCTTTGTTATGGCAAGCCTAAATTAATTCAGGATGAAACATTTGCTTAACAAGTCACATAATAAGTTGCATGGACATGTTATGTGTGCAATATTCTCGATTAACATGATTTCTTAATGACTACTTCATCTCTGTACTCCACACATACAATTATTTGTAAGGACCCTTTGTCGAGCAGTGACAAGGGGGGTATTGAATACCTCTTAGGGAATGGTGATGTTATTAATTACACTTTGGATGGTGTACACCCAGTCACTACAACGATACAGGCGTCCTTCCTAACTCAGTTGCCGGAGAGGAGGGAAACCGCTCAGGGATTTCACAATGAGGCCAATGGCGACATTATAACAGTTACAGAGTTTAACGGCTGTGATAGGAGAACACCGAGATGGATCACCAACATAATAGTTACTCCACAATACTAGCCTATTTGACAGAGTGAAAAGAAAGAAGCCTGTACAGAATAAAAATATTTGAAAACATGCATCCTGTTTGCAACAAGTAATTCACTTTATGTACTGAATACAAAGTGTTTGTCACGTTCTGACCTTACTTCCTTTGTTTTGTCATTCGTTTTAGTATGGTCAGGGCGTGAGTTGGGTGGGGTGTCTATGTTAGTTTTTCTATGATGTTCTATTTCTGTGTTTGGCCTGGTATGGTTCTCAATCAGAGGCAGCTGTCAATCATTGTCCCTGATTGAGAACCATATTTAGGTAGCCTGTTTTCAATTGTGTTTTGTGGGTGGTTGTTTTCTGTCTTTGTGTGTCTGCACCAGAAATAACTGTTTCTGTTGTTTTCTTTGTTGTTTTGTTATTCAGTGTCCAGTTTACATTAAAAAAGATGAACACGTACCACGCTGCGTATTGGTCCTCACCTTCTTCCCAAGACAGTCGTTACAGCGTTATGTTTGGGGCAAATCCTTTCACAACACATCACTGAGTACCACACTTATTAATATTTCCAAGCATGGTGGTGGCTGCATCATGTTATGGGTATGCTTGTCATCGGCAAGGACTAGGAGTTCTTTAGGATAAAAATAAATGGAATAGAGCAATGCACAGCCATAATCCTAGAGTAAAATCTTGTTCAGTTTGCTTTCCAAAATACACTGGGAGATAAATTCACCTCTCAGCAGGACAATAACCTAAAATACAAGGCCAAATATCACATCACTTTAATAATTTTTAAAGATAAATGTACAAATATTATACAATCCAGGTGTGCAATGCTCTTAGAGACTTACCCAGAAAGACTTACAGCTGAAACAACTGCCAAAAAAGATTCTAAAATGTATTGACTCAGGAGAGCGAATGCCTATATACATTAGCCATTTCTGTATTTCATTATCAATATATTTGCAAACACTTATAAAAACATGTATTCACTTTGTCATTATGGGGTATTGTGTGTAAATGGTGAGAGAGAAATACAAATGTAATCCATTTAGGATTCAGGCTGTAACAACTTTCTTAAGAAACTGTAAGATTATTTAATCGAATTACTATTAGAGAAAATGTTTGCCTCAGTTTTACTACTGTAAAGGCTATGTGCAGAACAATTCAAACTTTACTATGGTGCATGGTTCATTCAAATACAGCCTCTTTGCTGGAACCAACACAGAACCGCTGTCCATGACATTGGTGCTGAAACGCCTACATGTCAATAGAAAAGAATACTACTTATGACCATGGAAAGTTTCCATGGAAAGTTCCCTGGAATACATAGTGGATTAAAGTGAATGATGCATTTACAAATACAGCTGAAAGAAATATAGTTTTGGGGAAAATAATTATGATTCAAATAACAAACCTCTAGTGGGGAGTCTGGTTCATCCAGGATGTTATTTTCACTCTGTATCCGCTGCATCGTCCCTGTAGAACTGGGGTCCATTATCAGTACGTTCTGACTACAGGGTCTGACGAACTTACAGTCACTCTTTCTGGAGTCAGTCGTCCTGCACACCTCGTAATTGTACACGTGCTGTAGAGTTCCTGTCCCCAAAGTGTCTGCGTAACGCGGTGGATAATACGGAATAACCGGGAGATTGGAATGATAGAGGACGCGAGACTGTCTCCATCTGTATATTTTCACTGATATAATAACTACTAAACATGTGATGAACAGAAATGAGACTACAGCCAAAGCCAAGACTAAGTAAAAAGTCAGGTTGTCATTGTACTCCTTGTCGTGCGTAAAGTCAGTGAACTCCGAGAGCACTTCAGGGAAGCTGTCCGCGACCGCCACGTTAACATTGACTGTAGCTGAACGAGAGGGCTGCCCGTTGTCCTCCACTACAACAGTGAGCCTTTGTTTCACAGCATCTTTATCAGTGACTTGGCGTACAGTTCTTATTTCTCCATTCTGTAAGCCCACTTCAAACAGCGCCCTTTCTGTCGCTTTCTGCAGTTTATACGAGAGCCAGGCATTCTGTCCAGAGTCCACATCAACAGCCACCACTTTAGTGACAAGATAGCCCACATCTGCTGAACGAGGCACCATTTCAGCCACCAGAGAGCTGCTAGTCTGGACTGGATACAGAACCTGAGGTGCGTTGTCGTTCTGATCTTGGATGAAGATGGTGACAGTGGCATTACTACTGAGTGGAGGAGAGCCTCCGTCTTGCGCCTTAACCATGAGTTTAAACTCTTTAATTTGTTCATAATCAAAGGAACGAACCGCATGTAAAACTCCAGTTTCAGAGTTAATAGATACATAAGTAGAGACTGGAGTTCCACTGATCTGCGTGTCCTCCAAGAGGTACGAGATTCTAGCATTCTGATTCCAGTCAGTGTCCCGCGCGCTGACAGTAAATATGGACATTCCAGGAGAGTTATTCTCTGTGACGTAAGTCGAGTATGAGCCCTGATGAAACAATGGAGCATTGTCATTTACGTCAGAGATTCTAAGGTGTAATGTCCTGGTGCTGGAGAGCGGATGCGAACCAGAATCTGTCGCTGTTATGGTGATGTTGTATTCCGGTGTCGTTTCTCTGTCTAAAGCTACGTCTGAGATCAAATTATAATAACTACTTATCGACGACTGAATTTTAAATGGAAGGTTAGTATTTATAGAGCATGTAATCTGTCCATTTCTCTCTGAATCAGCATCATTAACATTTATAATAGCAATAGTGGTGCCAGGAGGAGCATCTTCAGACACAAGGCTAGAGAAGGACATGACGTTTATAACTGGCGCGTTGTCATTAACATCAACAACTTCAATGACAACTTCACTTGAGTCAGTTAAACCACCTTGATCCTTCACCTCTACCCTGATTTCAAATTTCTTATCTTTCTCGTAATCTATTTCCCCCGCAACTGATATAGTGCCTGTTTTTTCGTCTATATTGAAAATGTCAGCTAAATGTTTTTTGAGGTTGGAGAAAGAATACGCAACATCACCGTTTGATCCACTGTCTGCATCGCTGGCATGTATAGGTCCCTTTTGAAGCGTCTTCCATGACAGAAGTCCTGTACACTGACTGGTTAAACACAGGCGCATTGTCATTGACATCTAGGACAGTGATATCTATATTTACTGTGCCAGATCTCTGCGGATTTCCACCATCTACAGCGATTAGCTTTAAAGAGAGACGAGGATGCTCCTCTCTATCTAACGGTTTCTGAAGAACCATTTCAGCATATTTGCTACCGTCCGGTTTCGCGTGTTGTTTTAAAACATAATTATCATTCGTGGTTAAGAAGTAATTCTGCAGGGCGTTTAACCCCACATCAGGATCCTCGGCACTAGCCAACGTAAAACGGGAGCCTAAGGTAGCGGACTCGCTAATTTCAAATTGTATATCTCTCTTTGAAAAAGCAGGGGCATGGTCATTTACATCTATAATTTCTACAGTCACGCGGTGTAGCTCCATCGGATGTTCTAGAATGATTTCGAAGCTGAAGCTACACGGTGTGACGTCGCCACAAAGCTGCTCTCGGTCTATTCTCTCACTCACGACTAGAATCCCTTTGTCTGTCTTCAGCTCTGTGTACTGAATGCTTTCTCCGGATACGATACGGGCCCGGCCCGCTCTGAGCCTTTTCAAATCTAACCCCAGGTCTTGAGCTACGTTACCGATAAGAGAACCTTTCTTCATCTCCTCTGGAATGGAATACCGTATTTGGCCACTGACAATATGACAGAATGACAGAAGAAAAATAAACACTTGCCACCGCAGTCCACATAAACGCCATCTTACGCATATAGGTTGAAGGAATCCTTCAGAAGCCATATCCAAGAATACAACAAATCCAATAAAAATAGTCCTTTTACCAGATCCTGAAACGGCGAGTTAAGGGGAGATTAATAAACGATATATTATCTTAATCCAGTGTTTTTTAACCGTTCTATTGTATTTGTAATCTACATGTACCAGAACAAGTGTGTCTCTTCCGCGCCCCACCTCGTATGAAGCGCAGAGCCTCTCCCTCTCCTCTGATAAAGCGCAGTGATAGGGGAGGGGACGCCACTGACTGACAACACTGGACAGAAAATTATTTCACTGATCAACAGCGGCCCTTAGAGTCCACGACATGAACATCAGATTAAATGTGAACATAAATCGGTTCAGAAAAAAATGCAATACTTTACAGCTATACTTTTTCAAATTTATATTCAACCAAGTGCAAAGTGATATCTAAATAAATCACCGTTCAATTACTAGAATATTATGATCAGCAGGGAACATAGTAATCATAAGATACTAAAACATGTCCTATCATCTCAGTCATAGAATGGATCGTGCGTAAAAACATGGCCATGTGTCCGCCGTCCAAACCACGACTGAAAATACAGTCAAATACCTTTCTAGAGTGTTATTTTGTTCCGATTGCCCTGGGCTACACAAGGCTGAAACTCTATAGAAACTTTTCATCAATACACAGCAGTTCAACAATGGATACTTTGTGTGAGAGAGCGGAGCAAACCTCTGTTGCTCATTGACAGAAGTTGTGCTGTCCACACAGAGTGGTTCTGAAGTTGCATTTTAGCGCCGCAGCGTAACGATTGTAGCGCTTCGTCACATACATTCTAAATAACATTCTACAAACTCAGCAGGCCTACTATGATTGTCAAAGCTTTAACAAAAACGTAGAAGATAACTTGGCCCTATAAAGTTCACCGAATATACAGAATAAAGTGCACATTTTAGAGATGTATTCCATCAAGATGTTGTATATTATTCAACATCAGCTAAACTCACCTCTAGTGGAGAGTCTAGTTCATCCAGGATGTTCTGTTCACTCTGCATCCGCTGCATCGTCCCTGTAGAACTGGGGTCCATTATCAGTACGTTCTGACTACAGGGTCTGACGAACTTACAGTCACTCTTTCTGGAGTCAGTCGTCCTGCACACCTCGTAATTGTACACGTGCTGTAGAGTTCCTGTCCCCAAGGTGTCTGCGTAACGCGGTGGATAATACGGAATAACCGGGAGATTGGAATGATAGAGAACGCGAGACTGTCTCCATCGGTATATTTTCACTGATATAATAACCACTACACATGTGATGAACAGAAATGAGACTACAGCCAAAGCCAAGACTAAGTAAAAAGTCAGGTTGTCATTGTACTCCTTGTCGTGCGTAAAGTCAATGAACTCCGAGAGCACTTCAGGAAGCTGTCCGCCACCGCCACGTTAACATTGACTGTAGCTGAACGAGAAGGCTGCCCGTTGTCCTCCACTACAACAGTGAGCCTTTGTTTCACAACATCTTTATCCGTGACTTGACGTATAGTTCGTATTTCTCCATTCTGTAAACCCACTCAAACAGCGCCCTGTCTGTCGCTTTCTGCAGTTTATACGAGAGCCAGGCATTCTGTCCAGAGTCCACATCAACAGCCACCACTTTAGTGACAAGATAGCCCACATCTGCTGAACGAGGCACCATTTCAGCCACCAGAGAGTTACTAGTCTGGACTGGGTACAGAACCTGAGGCGAGTTGTCATTCTGATCCTGTATCATTATTTTGACAGTCACATTACTACTGAGAGGAGGAGAGCCTCCGTCTTGCGCTTTAACAACCACTGTAAGCTGTTTAATTTGTTCATAATCAAAGGAACGAACCGCATGTAAAACTCCAGTTTCAGAGTTAATAGATATATAAGTAGAGACTGGAGTTCCACTGATCTGCGTGTCCTCCAAGAGGTACGAGATTCTAGCGTTCTGATTCCAGTCAGAGTCCCGCGCGCTGACAGTAAATATGGACATTCCAGGAGAGTTATTCTCTGTGACGTAAGTCGAGTATGAGCGCTGATGAAACAATGGAGCATTGTCATTTACGTCAGAGATTCTAAGGTGTAATGTCCTCGTGCTGGAGAGTGGAGGCGAACCAGAATCTGTCGCTGTTATGGTGATGTTGTATTCCTGTGTCGTTTCTCTGTCAAAAGCTCCATCTGAGATCAAAGTATAATAACTACTTAACGAAGATTGGATCTTAAACGGGAGGTTAGTAGTTAAAGAGCAGGTGATCTGTCCGTTTCTCTCTGAATCAGCGTCTTTCACATTTATAATAGCGATCGTGGTACCAGTAGGAGCATCTTCAGACACAGGGCTGGAAAAAGACATGACGTTTATAACAGGCGCATTGTCATTTTTGTCAATTATTTCAATGACAACTTTACTGGTGTCTGTTAAACCTCCTTCGTCTTTAGCCTCAACTCTAACCTCGTATTTTGTATCTTTCTCGTAATCTATTTCCCCCGCAACTGATATTGTGCCTGTTGTTTCGTCTATGTTGAAAATGTCCGCTAAATGTTTTTTGAGGTTGGAGAAGGAATAGGAGACGACGCCGTTTGATCCGTTATCTGCATCGCTGGCATTTACGGTGGCAATATATGTGCCTTGCAGTGCGTTTTCCATCACAGTAGCTCTGTACACTGACTGGTTAAACACAGGCGCATTGTCATTGACATCTAGGACAGTTATTTCTATATTTACTGTGCCAGATCTCTGCGGATTTCCACCGTCTACAGCGATTAGCTTTAACGAGAGACGAGGATGCTCCTCTCTATCTAACGGTTTCTGGAGGACCATCTCAGCATATTTACTGCCGTCTGGATTCGTATGTTGCTTTAGAATGAAATTATCATTGGGAGTTAAATCATAACTCTGCAGGGCGTTGAGCCCTACGTCAGGATCTTCTGCACTCGCCAACGTAAAATGAGAGCCCAAGGTAGCAGACTCGCTAATTTCAAACGTAATATCTTTCTTTGGAAAATCAGGGGCATGGTCATTTATATCCAGAATCTCCACAGTAATACGACGTAGTTCGATAGGGTTTTCTAGAAGGATTTCGAATCTGAAGCTACACGGCGTCACATCGCCACAAAGCTGCTCTCGGTCTATTCTCTCACTCACGACTAGAATCCCTTTGTCTGTCTTCAGCTCTGTGTACTGAATGCTTTCTCCGGTCACGATACGGGCCCGACCCGCTCTGAGCCTTTTCAAATCTAACCCCAGGTCTTGAGCTACGTTACCGATAAGATAACCTTTCTTCATCTCCTCCGGAATGGAATAGCGGATTTGGCCACTGACAATATGACTGAAATACAGGAGGGAAATCAGTACTTGCCACAGTTGTCCACAGCACAAACGCCATCTTAAGTATTTAGGTTGAAGGAATCCTTCAGATGACATAGCCAGCAAAGAATAAAATCCAACACGAATATTCCTTAGACCTTATCCTCAGAGACGACAAGCGAAGAGGAAACTGATAGTGGAAGTGTTATTTTAATAGAGTCTATTCATTTTAACTGTCTCCTTCACGTATCCGTTTGAGCGAGTGTCTCTCTCTCGCGCCCCGCCTGCTATTAAGAGCAAAGAGTCTCTCCCTCTCCTCTGGCAGAGCGCAGTAATAGGGGAGGGGAGTCTACTGACTGACAACACTGGATATAAATTATTTCACTGATCAACAGCGGCCCTTAGAGTCCAAAACACGAACACCAGATTATAGTTGAATTGATAAAAACGTAGAAATGATTAATCACTTCACAGCACTACTTTCCTTCCAACATTTTTCAAATAGCTAGTTAAAAACGGTGCTTGGTGCAATCTCAATAAATTCAGTCACTGTAATACAATGACAAGGCAAATAGCAACAATATGATACTAAAGCATGCCACACTATCCTCTCAGCCACAATATGGAACACGTGTAAATACATTTCCATGGATCCGCCTTCCAACCCATTATTGAACCACAGAGTAAAAAAAGTATGCTGAGCTTTATTTGGCATATGACAAGCAGTCAACACTGGTTAAGTGACTATTTAGTCATTTCATAGTCAAACCACAACGGTTGGCACAAGGGAGCAGTATGAGAAAGCGAAGCAGAACGGTTGGCACAAGGGAGCAGTATGAGAAAGCGAAGCAGAACGGTTGGCACAAGGGAGCAGTATGAGAAAGCGAAGCAGAACGGTTGGCACAAGGGAGCAGTATGAGAAAGCGAAGCAGAACGGTTGGCACAAGGGAGCAGTATGAGAAAGCAAAGCAGAACGGTTGGCACAAGGGATCAGTATGAGAAAGCGAAGCAGAACGGTTGGCACAAGGGAGCAGTATGAGAAAGCGAAGCAGAACTGTTGGCACAAGGGAGCAGTATGAGAAAGCGAAGCAGAACGGTTGGCACAAGGGAGCAGTATGAGAAAGCGAAGCAGAACGGTTGGCACAAGGGAGCAGTATGAGAAAGCGAAGCAGAACGGTTGGCACAAGGGAGCAGTATGAGAAAGCGAAGCAGAACGGTTGGCACAAGGGAGCAGTATGAGAAAGCGAAGCAGAACGGTTGGCACAAGGGAGCAGTATGAGAAAGCGAAGCAGAACAGCACAAGGGAGCAGTATGAAAGCAAAGCAGAATGGTTGGCACAAGGGAGCAGTATGAGAAAGCGAAGCAGAACGGTTGGCACAAGGGAGCAGTATGAGAAAGCGAAGCAGAACGGTTGGCACAAGGGAGCAGTATGAGAAAGCGAAGCAGAACGGTTGGCACAAGGGAGCAGTATGAGAAAGCGAAGCAGAACGGTTGGCACAAGGGAGCAGTATGAGAAAGCGAAGCAGAACGGTTGGCACAAGGGAGCAGTATGAGAAAGCGAAGCAGAACGGTTGGCACAAGGGAGCAGTATGAGAAAGCGAAGCAGAACGGTTGGCACAAGGGAGCAGTATGAGAAAGCAAAGCAGAATGGTTGGCACAAGGGAGCAGTATGAGAAAGCGAAGCAGAACGGTTGGCACAAGGGAGCAGTATGAGAAAGCGAAGCAGAACTCTTGGCACAAGGGAGCAGTATGAGAAAGCGAAGCAGAACGGTTGGCACAAGGGAGCAGTATGAGAAAGCGAAGCAGAACGGTTGGCACAAGGGAGCAGTATGAAAGAAGCAGAACGGTTGGCACAAGGGAGCAGTATGAGAAAGCGAAGCAGAACGGTTGGCACAAGGGAGCAGTATGAAAGCGAAGCAGAACGGTTGGAACAAGGGAGCAGTATGAGAAAGCGAAGCAGAACGGTTGGCACAAGGGAGCAGTATGAGAAAGCGAAGCAGAACGGTTGGCACAAGGGAGCAGTATGAGAAAGCGAAGCAGAACGGTTGGCACAAGGGAGCAGTATGAGAAAGCGAAGCAGAACGGTTGGCACAAGGGAGCAGTATGAGAAAGCGAAGCAGAACGGTTGGCACAAGGGAGCAGTATGAGCGAGCGAAGCAGAACGGTTGGCACAAGGGAGCAGTATGAGCGAGCGAAGCAGAACGGTTGGCACAAGGGAGCAGTATGAGAGAGCGAAGCGGAACTCTGCTTCTAGCATGACATAAGTAGCGCTGTCCACACAGTGGTGCTGAACTATCCTTACCACACTACCTCGTTTCTATTGTAGCACTTAGATTAAAAACAACTCAGCAGGCATACTATAAAAATAAAAATAAATCCGAAAAACGTGGAGTAATTTCGACTATAGTAGAACGTAATATGTTAACGTCAAAACCTCAATCTGAAATATCATCTGACAATATAAAAGCCAAAGCTAACCAGAAAAATATGTAACTGCTGATTTAACTATGCTGTTTACTAGAGAAATACAGAGTACATAAACCTTTACGCACTATAACAAAAACAAAGGACAAATTATTTATTAATAAGAGCAGTATTTCAACCAACTGAATATAATGTAAGATCCAATAAACTCACCTCTAGTGGCGAGTCTGGTTCATCCAGGATATTATTTTCACTCTGCATCCGCTGCATCGTCTCTGTAGAACTGGGGTCCATTATCAGTACGTTCTGACTACAGGGTCTGATGAACTTACAGTCACTCTTTCTGGAGTCAGTCGTACTGCACACCTCGTAATTGTACACGTGCTGTAGCGTTCCTGTCCCCAAAGTGTCTGCGTAACGCGGTGGATAATACGGAATAACTGGGAGACTGGAATGATAAAGGACGCGAGACTGTCTCCATCTGTATATTTTCACTGATATAATAACCACTAAACATGTGATGAACAGAAATGAGACTACAGCCAAAGCCAAGACTAAGTAAAAAGTCAGGTTGTCATTGTACTCCTTGTCGTGCGTAAAGTCAGTGAACTCCGAGAGCACTTCAGGGAAGCTGTCCGCCACCGCCACGTTAACATTGACTGTAGCTGAACGAGAGGGCTGCCCGTTGTCCTCCACTACAACAGTGAGGCTTTGTTTCACAGCATCTTTATCATTGACTTGGCGTATAGTTCTTATTTCTCCATTCTGTAAGCCCACTTCAAACAGCGCCCTTTCTGTCGCTTTCTGCAGTTTATACGAGAGCCAGGCATTCTGTCCAGAGTCCACATCAACAGCCACCACTTTAGTGACAAGATAGCCCACTTCTGCTGAACGAGGCACCATTTCAGACACCAGAGAGCTGCTTGTCTGGACTGGGTACAGAACCTGAGGCGCGTTGTCATTCTGGTCCTGGATCATTAATTTCACAGTCACATTGCTACTGAGAGGAGGAGAGCCTCCGTCTTGCGCCATAACCACGAGTGTAAGCTCTTTGATTTGTTCGTAATCAAAGGAGCGTACAGCGTGTATAACCCCACTCTCTGCATTTACCGAAACATAAGCAGCCACAGGAGTCCCGTTGACGTCAGTATCCTCCAGAATGTAGTAAATACGGGAATTTTGATTGGAGTCGGTGTCTTTAGCTCTAACAGTAAATATAGAGACGCCTGGAGAGTTATTCTCTGCGATATAAGAGTTGTACACGCCACGTGGAAACACTGGGGCATTGTCGTTGACATCTGACACCTTCAGGTGAAATGTTCTCTTACTTGAGAGAGGAGGCGACCCTGCGTCCGTGGCGACTACAGTTATGTTATGTTCTGACACGCTCTCGCGGTCTAAAACAGCATCGGTTACCAAGGTGTAGTAATTTCTTAAATTAGATTTTATCTTAAAGGGGATGTTTTGGTCTAGGCTACAGCTCACATGTCCGTTTTCACCTGAATCAAGGTCTTTAACGTTGATGATACCGATGGTTGTACCCGGAGGAGAGTCTTCAGAAATCGGACTCGTGAATGACATGACGCTTATAACAGGCTCATTATCGTTTTTGTCAATGACCTCAACAATAACTTTACTCGAATCCGTTAAGCCTCCATTGTCCTTTGCTTCAATTCTCAGTTCAAACCTTTTCTCTTTTTCGTAATCAATCAACCCTGAAACGGATATTCTGCCTGTGGTTTCATTGATTGTCAACACATCAGCAAGACCACCATTCATGTCTGAAATAGAGTATACAATAAAACTATTCGTCCCGCTGTCTGCATCACTGGCATTTACGATGGTAATATATGTGCCTTTCGGTGCGTTTTCCATCACAGTAGCCATGTACAATGATTGGTTAAACACAGGCGCATTGTCATTGGCATCTAAGACAGTTATCTCTATATTTACTGTGCCAGATCTCTGTGGATTTCCACCGTCTACAGCGATTAGCTTTAAAGAGAGACGAGGATGCCTTTCTCTATCTAACGGTTGCTGGAGGACCATCTCAGCATATTTTCTTCCATCGGCATTTGGATGTTGTTTTAGAATGACATTATCGTTTGAACTTAAAACATACTCCTGTAGGCCATTAGATCCTACATCAGAGTCCTCTGCACTGGCTAACGCAAAACGCGCACCAATAACAGCGGATTCACTGATTTCTAAATGTATATTATTTTTCTTAAATATTGGAGAATTGTCGTTAATGTCCAGGATTTCTATTGTAACGTGATGAAGCTCCATTGGATTTTCTAGAATAATTTCGAAGCTGAAGCTACACGGTGTGACGTCGCCACAAAGCTGCTCTCGGTCTATTCTCTCACTCACGACTAGAATCCCTTTGTCTGTCTTCAGCTCTGTGTACTGAATGCTTTCTCCGGTCACGATACGGGCCCGACCCGCTCTGAGCCTTTTCAAATCTAACCCCAGGTCTTGAGCTACGTTACCGATAAGAGAACCTTTCTTCATCTCCTCCGGAATGGAATAGCGGATTTGACCACTGACAATATGACTGAAATACAGGAGGAAAATCAGTACTTGCCACAGTTGTCCACAGCACAAACGCCATCTTAAGTATTTAGGTTGAAGGAATCCTTCAGATGACATAGCCAACAAATAATAGATCCAACAGAAATATTCCTTTTATCCTCAACAAATAGAAGAGCGATATTTTACTTATTATTTAAATCCAGGCTATTTTCACCGTCTTCTTTCTATATCTGTAAAGACCAGAGCGAGTGTCTCTCTGTCGCACCCCACCTCATGTGAAGCGCAGAGTCTCTCCCTCTCCTCTGGCAGAGCGCAGTGATAGGGGAGGGAACTCTTCAGACTGACAACACTGGACAGAAATTATTTCACTGATCAACAGCGGCTCTCAGAGTCCAAAAAATGAACACACATTATATTTGAATCTGTAAAAACGTAGAAAATATGAAACAATTTACAGCACTAATTTGTTCTCAAAATATTGCAAATAGCTAGTTGAACACAGTGCTAGGTGAAATCTAAATAAATTATACGTTAAATGACTATAATACTTGGACCAGTAAGGCAAACAGCAATAATTTGACACTAAATCATGCTACACCATCCTCTTAGCAATGGATTCGAACGTGCCTAAAAACCTTTCCGTGGATCCGCCATCCAAAGCATTATTGAACAACATATTCCGTACGAAAGTGGGTTGGTTATTGACAAGCAGTTAACACTGCTCAAGGGACTCCATGACGACTCTTTGTCATAACACTGCCGTTGGAACAAGGGAGAGCAGACCTATGATTCTATCAGGACAGAAGTGGCGCTGTCCACAGACAGTGTTGCTGAAATGGCCACACGGCTCACATTGCTGCTATTGTGATGAAAACAAATCGGTAGGTATACTATAAACGCCCAAACTAACCAATAGACAAGTCATCGCTTCTATTGTAGCTATTAGTTTGCTAACGTCGAAACCACAGAATAAAAACTCAAGTGGCAATGGAATTCTATAAAAGCCCAATCTAACTACAACAATACTTAACAGCTGGTTTGAATGAATACTGTTAACTGCAGAAATATTAAGTAGCCACAATAGGTCAAATGGTTACAAAGGACACTTTTTAAAAAGTATTGAAAATATATATTCCAACCCAATGAGCCATACTGTTTAAACTCCAACACGCTCACCTCTAGTGGAGAGTCTGGTTCATCCAGGATGTTCTGTTCACTCTGCATCCGCTGCATCGTCCCTGTAGAACTGGGGTCCATTATCAGTACGTTCTGACTACAGGGTCTGACGAACTTACAGTCACTCTTTCTGGAGTCAGTCGTCCTGCACACCTCGTAATTGTACACGTGCTGTAGAGTTCCTGTCCCCAGGGTGTCTGCGTAACGCGGTGGATAATACGGAATAACCGGGAGATTGGAATGATAGAGGACGCGAGACTGTCTCCATCTGTATATTTTCACTGATATAATAACCACTAAACATGTGATGAACAGAAATGACACTACAGCCAAAGCCAATACTAAGTAAAAAGTCAGGTTGTCATTGTACTCCTTGTCGTGCGTAAAGTCAGTGAACTCCGAGAGCACTTCAGGGAAGCTGTCCGCCACCGCCACGTTAACATTGACTGTAGCTGAACGAGAGGGCTGCCCGTTGTCCTCCACTACAACAGTGAGCCTTTGTTTCACAGCATCTTTATCAGTGACTTGGCGTACAGTTCTTATTTCTCCATTCTGTAAGCCCACTTCAAACAGCGCCCTGTCTGTCGCTTTCTGCAGTTTATACGAGAGCCAGGCATTCTGTCCAGAGTCCACATCAACAGCCACCACTTTAGTGACAAGATAGCCCACATCTGCTGAACGAGGCACCATTTCAGCCACCAGAGAGCTGCTAGTCTGTACTGGGTACAGAACCTGAGGCGCGTTGTCGTTCTGATCTTGTATGAAGATGTTGACACTCACATTACTACTGAGGGGAGGAGAGCCTCCGTCTTGCGCCTTAGCCACAAATGTAAACTCTTTAATTTGTTCATAATCAAAGGAACGAACCGCATGTAAAACTCCAGTTTCAGAGTTAATAGATATATAAGTAGAGACTGGAGTTCCACTGATCTGCGTGTCCTCCAAGAGGTACGATATTCTAGCGTTCTGATTCCAGTCAGAGTCCCGCGCGCTGACAGTAAATATGGACATTCCAGGAGAGTTATTCTCTGTGACGTAGGTCGAGTATGAGCCCTGATGAAACAATGGAGCATTGTCATTTACGTCAGAGATTCTAAGGTGTAATGTCCTGGTGCTCGAGAGTGGAGGCGAACCAGAATCTGTCGCTGTTATGGTTATGTTGTATTCTGGTGTCGTTTCCCGGTCAAAAGTTAAATCAGTGATCAAATTGTAATAATTTGTCATAGATAATTTGATCTTAAATGGGAGGTTCGTATCTATAGAGCATGTAACCTGACCATTCCTCTCAGAATCGACGTCTTTGACATTGATTATCGCAATGGTTGTTCCCAAAGGAGAATCTTCAGACACAGGGCTGGAGAAAGACATGACGTTTATAACAGGTGCGTTGTCATTTATGTCAACTATTTCTATGACAACTTTACCGAGGTCTGTTAAACCACCTTGGTCTTTAGCCTCAACTCTAATTTCATATTTCTTGTCTTTTTCAAAATCTATTTGTCCAGCTACAGATATTTTGCCAGTTGTCCTGTCAATTTCAAATATATCTGCTAAGTTCCCTTTTAAGTTAGAAAATGAATAAGTAACTAACCCATTCGAACCACTGTCTGCATCGCTGGCATTTAAGGTTGTGATAAAGGTGCCTTTCTGTGCGTTTTCCATCACAGTAGCCCTGTACACTGACTGGTTAAACACAGGCGCATTATCATTGACATCTAGGACAGTGATCTCTATATTTACTGTGCCTGATCTCTGCGGATTTCCACCGTCTTCAGCGATTAGCTTTAAAGAGAGACGAGGATGCTCCTCTCTATCTAACGGTTTCTGTAAAATCATTTCGGCAAACCTTCTACCATCAGGATTCGCATGCTGTTTCAGAATAAAATTGTCATTCGTGGTTAAAACATAATTCTGTAGACCGTTAACTCCTACGTCATGATCCTCAGCACTCTCCAACACAAAACGAGATCCCAGAGTGGCGGATTCACTGATTTCAAATTTGATGTGATTATTCGGAAAAATAGGGGCATGATCATTTACATCCAAAATTTCCACAGTCACGCGGTGTAGCTCCATTGGCGTTTCCAGTATAATTTCGAAGTTGAAGCTACATGGTGTGACGTCACCACAAAGCTGCTCTCGGTCTATTCTCTCACTCACGACTAGAATCCCTTTGTCTGTCTTCAGCTCTGTGTACTGAATGCTTTCTCCCGTCACGATACGGGCACGGCCCGCTCGGAGCCTTTTCAGATCTAACCCCAGGTCTTGAGCTACGTTACCGATAAGAGAACCTTTCTTCATCTCCTCCGGAATGGAATAGCGGATTTGGCCACTGACAATATGACTGAAATACAGGAGGAAAATCAGTATTTGCCACCGCAGTCCACAGCACAAACGCCATCTTAGGCATTTAGGTTGAAGGGATCCTTCCAACGCCATAGCCAACGGATAATACACCAGACACGAGTGTTCCTTATACCGCATCCACAGAAACGATGATCAAATAGAAGAGTGATTGTTGACTTTTTATTTTAATCCAGCCTATTTCAAAAGTCCCCTCCGTGTATCCATAGATCAGAGCAAATGTCTCTCTGTCGCGCCCCGCCTCGAATGAAGCGCAGTCTCTCCCTGTCCTCAAGTAAAGCGCAGTGATAGGGGATGGGACTCTACTGACTGACAACATTGGACAGAAATTATTTTGTTGATCAACAGCGGCCCTTAGAGTCCAAAACACCAGATAACATGAACACTTTAGAACTGTGTAGAAATTATTAAATACTTTACAGCACTACTTGTTTTACACCCCCCCCCCTCAAAAAAAAAACATTCCCATGAGTCCGCTACTTAAGTCATTAATAAACAATACAATGAGACAGCGGAGTTATTTTCTTGCGATCAACACGGATCCAAGTCATTCTATGGGCACTCTACAGCAAAGTAAATGTTGATCGAGCAGGACAAGGGATAGCACACTGTGTGAGAGAGCGGAGAGACCCCATCCTCACCCCCACAGAAGTGGCGCTGTCCACCTCGAGTGATGCTGAAATGAACTTACCACATGCAGTCTTACTGAGTACAATGTCACCTTCTACACACTTAGACAGCGTGCAAACTATAAAAGCCAAAACTAACCAAAAATTATTTAAGCTTATAATGTTGACCAAAGAGATATGGCATTACGTAACCTAAACGCCGGAGAGCACAATAGCTAATTTGGTTAAAAAGGACACGTTGGAGAGATGAATTGCGACACAAGGTACTGTACTATTTAAACTCACCTCTATTGGAGAGTCTGTTTCATCCAGGATGTTATTTTCACTCTGCATCCGCCGCATCGTCCCTGTAGAACTGGGGTCCATTATCAGTACGTTCTGACTACAGGGTCTGACGAACTTACAGTCACTCTTTCTGGAGTCAGTCGTCCTGCACACCTCGTAATTGTACACGTGCTGTAGAGTTCCTGTCCCCAAGGTGTCTGCGTAACGCGGTGGATAATACGGAATAACCGGGAGATTGGAATGATAGAGGACGCGAGACTGTCTCCATCTGTATATTTTCACTGATATAATAACCACTAAACATGTGATGAACAGAAATGACACTACAGCCAAAGCCAATACTAAGTAAAAAGTCAGGTTGTCATTGTAGTCCTTGTCGTGCGTAAAGTCAGTGAACTCCGAGAGCACTTCAGGGAAGCTGTCCGCCACCGCCACGTTAACATTGACTGTAGCTGAACGAGAGGGCTGCCCGTTATCCTCCACTACAACAGTGAGCCTTTGCTTCACAACATCTTTATCAGTGACTTGGCGTACAGTTCTTATTTCTCCATTCTGTAAGCCCACTTCAAACAGCGCCCTGTCTGTCGCTTTCTGCAGTTTATACGAGAGCCAGGCATTCTGTCCAGAGTCCACATCAACAGCCACCACTTTAGTAACAAGGTAGCCCACATCTGCTGAACGAGGCACCATTTCAGCCACCAGAGAGCTGCTAGTCTGGACTGGATACAGAACCTGAGGCGAGTTGTCATTCTGGTCCTGGATCATTATTTTCACAGTCACATTGCTACTGAGAGGAGGAGAGCCTCCATCCTGCGCTTTAACAACCACTGTAAGCTGTTTGATTTGTTCATAATCAAAGGAACGAACTGCATGTAAAACTCCAGTTTCAGAGTTAATAGATATATAAGTAGAGACTGGAGTTCCACTGATCTGCGTGTCCTCCAAGAGGTACGAGATTCTAGCGTTCTGATTCCAGTCAGAGTCCCGCGCGCTGACAGTAAATATGGACATTCCAGGAGAGTTATTCTCTGTGACGTAAGTCGAGTATGAGCCCTGATGAAACAATGGAGCATTGTCATTTACGTCAGAGATTCTAAGGTGTAATGTCCTGGTGCTGGAGAGTGGAGGCGAACCAGAATCTGTCGCTGTTATGGTGATGTTGTATTCCGGTGTCGTTTCTCTGTCTAAAGCTATGTCTGAGATCAAATTATAATAACTACTTAATGACGACTGAATTTTAAACGGAAGGTTAGTATTTATAGAGCATGTCATCTGTCCGTTTCTCTCTGAATCAGCATCTTTAACATTTATAATAGCAATAGTGGTGCCAGGAGGAGCATCTTCAGACACAAGGCTGGAGAAGGACATGACGTTTATAACTGGTGCGTTGTCATTCACGTCTAGAACCTCAATAACAACTTTACTGGAGTCTGTTAAACCACCCTGATCCTTTGCCTCTACCCTGATTTCATATTTATTATCTTTCTCATAATCTATCTGACCGGAAACAGAAATGGTCCCAGTCGCCATATCAATGTTAAATATGTCAACTGTATTCCCTTTCAATTTCGACAAATAGTACGATATTTGTCCATTTGATCCACTGTCTGCATCGCTGGCATTTACGGTTGTGATATAAGTGCCCTTTGGAGCGTCCTCCAACACAGTAGCCCTGTAAAGTGACTGGTTAAACACAGGTGCATTGTCATTGACATCTAAGACAGTGATCTCTATATTTACTGTGCCAGATCTCTGCGGGGTTCCACCATCTACAGCCAAGAGCTTTACTGAGAGACGAGGGTGCTCCTCCCTGTCTAACGATTTCTGGAGGACCATCTCAGCATATTTACTACCGTCCGGATTCGCATGTTGTTTCAGAATGAAATTATAATTTGGGGTTAAAATATAATTCTGAAGGCCGTTGAGGCCTACATCGGGATCCACTGCACTCTCTAGCAGAAATCGCGCACCAACATTAGCCGATTCACTGATTTCAAATTGTATATCTTGTATTGGAAAATAAGGAGCATGGTCATTTACATCCAATACTTCTACAGTCACGCGATGAAGCTCCATTGGATTTTCTAGAATCATTTCGAAGTTGAAGCTACACGGTGTGACATCGCCACAAAGCTGCTCTCGGTCTATTCTCTCACTCACGACTAGAATCCCTTTGTCTGTCTTCAGCTCTGTGTACTGAATGCTTTCTCCGGTCACGATACGGGCCCGACCCGCTCTGAGCCTTTTCAAATCTAACCCCAGGTCTTGAGCTACTTTACCGATAAGA
This sequence comes from Oncorhynchus keta, assembly GCF_023373465.1. Lineage (NCBI taxonomy): Eukaryota > Metazoa > Chordata > Actinopteri > Salmoniformes > Salmonidae > Oncorhynchus > Oncorhynchus keta. The sequence goes on from NC_068450.1 coordinate 31,291,864, forward strand.
GAACCTTTCTTCATCTCCTCCGGAATGGAATAGCGGATTTGGCCACTGACAATATGACTGAAATACAGGAGGAAAATAAGTACTTGCCACCGCAGTCCACAACACAAACGCCATTTTATACATTTAGGCTGAAGGAATCCTTCCAATGCCATAGCCAACAGCGAAGAAATCCAATACAAATATTCCGTATAATGGGTTCTCAGATCCCGCCAACAAACTGAAGAGTAATATTCAAAGTATTATTTCAATACAGGCTATTTTCGTGTCCTCTTCATTTATCAGTAACATGTATGGATCAGAGCGATGGTGTCTCTGTCTCGCCCCGCCTCATATGAAGCGCAGAGTCTCTCCCTCTCCTCTGGCAGAGCGCAGTGATAGGGGAGGGGACTCTACTGACTGACAACACTGCACAGAAATAATTTTACTGATCAACAGCGGCCCTCAGTGTCCAACATATTTACATCAAAAACCATTCGGAAATAATTTAACACAGTACAGGATTATTTCATTTCCAAACTGATACATATACAAACCACTAGCTAAACACTTAACTTTCTGCAATCTAAATAAATTAACGTTCCTAACTACAATTATATGATAATTTTATAGCCTACTAAAGAATACCACTATCCCATCAAACTCAGATTGGATCGTGCATAACAATTATTCCATGAAACAGTCTTGCAAACCATGGCTTAACATTACAAACCAATACCTACGCATGCTGAAAGTAATATGCTTCGTAAAGGCTAAAATCTATAGCGACATTTGGTCAATACATAGAGGTACGAAGAAGGGATTATACACAGTGTGAGTGAGCGAAGCAGCCCTCTGCTGCTATGAAGACACAGGTGTCGCTGTCCACACAGGGTGGTGCTGAAGCAACATTGCAACACTACAGAGTTACAAATAAATCACAAGCACTAACGCTCAGTTCGAAATAAGCTAAGTATCTAAAAACACAGCACACATACAAAACGAACCTAAATCTTTTTATTGGTTACTAAAACAATACGTAATCCTTGATTTACTGCTATAAAATAGAGAAGCGAGAGAAAACCATCTACTGAGATACCGATAAAAAAAGAGTGAGGATCCAGGGTAAAACAGTTGAGAAAAAGTTATACAAACAAACTTATTGTAAAGATGTACTACAACAAAATGAGCTACTTTATTTAAACTCCAAGAAACTCACCTCTAGTGGAGAGTCTGGTTCATCCAAGATGTTCTGTTCACTCTGCATCCGCTGCATCGTCCCTGTAGAACTGGGGTCCATTATCAGTACGTTCTGACTACAGGGTCTGACGAATTTACAGTCACTCTTTCTGGAGTCAGTCGTCCTGCACACCTCGTAATTGTACACGTGCTGTAGAGTTCCTGTCCCCAAGGTGTCTGCGTAACGCGGTGGATAATACGGAATAACCGGGAGATTGGAATGATAGAGGACGCGAGACTGTCTCAATCTGTATATTTTCACTGATATAATAACCACTAAACATGTGATGAACATAAATGAGACTACAGCCAAAGCCAAGACTAAGTAAAAAGTCAGGTTGTCATTGTACTCCTTGTCGTGCGTAAAGTCCGTGAACTCCGAGAGCACTTCAGGGAAGCTGTCCGCCACCGCCACGTTAACATTGACTGTAGCTGAACGAGAGGGATGCCCGTTGTCCTCCACTACAACAGTGAGCCTTTGCTTCACAACATCTTTATCAGTGACTTGGCGTACAGTTCTTATTTCTCCATTCTGTAAACCCACTTCAAACAGCGCCCTGTCTGTCGCTTTCTGCAGTTTATACGAGAGCCAGGCATTCTGTCCAGAGTCCACATCAACAGCCACCACTTTAGTGACAAGATAGCCCACATCTGCAGAACGAGGCACCATTTCAGACACCAGAGAGCTGCTCGTCTGGACTGGGTACAGAACCTGAGGCGTGTTGTCGTTCTGGTCAAGGATGCTGATTTTGACTGTGGCATTGCTGCTGAGAGGCGGGGAGCCTCCATCTTGAGCTTTAATATAAATCTCAAATGATTTAGTTTGCTCATAATCGAAGGAGCGCACTGCTTGGATGGAACCTGTCTCCGCATTAACAGAGATGTAGGACGATATCGGATTCCCATTCAATTGAGAATCAATGAGCAGGTAGGACATGCGTGCGTTCTGACCCCAATCTGAGTCCTGAGCCTTCACAGAAAACACTGACACCGCCGGGACGTTGTTTTCCATCACAGTGGCAGAGTATAAACTCTGCTCAAAAACGGGCGCATTGTCATTAACGTCTGAGATTCTAAGTGTGATGGTTTTACTGGCCGACAGGGGCTGGATACCCTCATCTACGGCGGTGAATGTAATGTTATATTCGGCATTACGCTCTCTGTCCAAAACACCATCTGTCACAAGGGTGTAATAGCTCTTTAGAGACGACTGGATGGCAAACGGGATCTTGGTATTTATCGAACATTCTACCTTTCCGTTTAGACCAGAATCTATGTCTTTTACATGTATTATAGCCACGGTTGTGCCACTGATCGAATTTTCAGATATTGGACTCGAGAATGACGTTAGTGTAATCAAGGGGACGTTGTCATTCACATCAATAACATCAATAATTACTTTTGTGGAGTCCATTTGTCCTCCTTGGTCTTTAGCCTGTAAACCGAGTTCATATTGCTTATTCTTTTCATAATCAATTTGGCCAGTTACTGTTATTTTGCCTGTATTCTCATCTAAAGAAAATAATTCTGCGACGTCGGGAGGTACACGAGCAAAATGGTAAGTGACATGACCGTATGGCCCCTCATCTGCGTCAGTGGCACTTACAGTAGTCACTACAGTGCATGTGGCTGCATTTTCGGTTACAGACGCTTTAAAAATCGGATGCATAAAAATGGGGCCATTATCATTGGCATCAAGCACAGTTATGTGTATTTGAAGTGCTCCAGATCTCTGCGGGTCCCCCCCGTCTACAGCAATCAAGGTGAGAAGCAGGTTATCCCGTTTCTCTCGGTCTAAAGGCGCAAACAGATACATCTCCACATATTTGCTGCCATCGGGACCAGTCTGGATTTTAATGCTGAAATGATCAGTAGGGTGCAAGGTGTAGCCTTGCAGTGTATTGATACCGACATCTGGGTCTGTCGCACTCTCCTGTAATATCCTCGTACCCGGCAGAGTAGACTCTGAGATTTCTATTTGAATGTATTTTTCAGTAAAGAAGGGCGAGTTGTCGTTAACATCTAGTATTTCCACCACAATGCTAAGCAGCTGCATAGGATTCATCATAATCATCTCGAAGCTCAAGCTGCAGGGCGATGTCTGTCCGCATAGCTGCTCCCTGTCTATCCTCTCTCCTACGACCAGTATCCCTTTGTCTACATCCAACCTAATATACTCGCTGCTATCGCCGCTAACAATGCGAGCGCCACCCGATTTCATTCGTTTAGCGTTAATTCCTAAATCCTCCGCAACATTTCCAACAAACGAGCCCTTTCTCATCTCCTCTGGGATAGAATAACGAATCTGCCCGTGAATAATCTGGGCGAGGAAAACAAGAATAAAGGCCTGTACTTGCCGTTTAAGCGAGCGTCCATTTCTGGCAGAACCCGTGGACTCAAACCAAATCAACGAATTCCACATGGTAAAATGTCAAATAAGACCACACAAGCTATATTCAAATTCGATTAAACACATCTGGTCACTGTTGAAACTCTAAGCCAGAATCCATCAATGTAATAGCTCGTGTCAACAAAAAAAGGATAGCGAAGAAAGAGCGCATTCGTGCTGAGCCCTCACTCTCTGACACTGAGGGAATATGGGAGGTACTGAGGAGGGTACAGCAGTGTTCACATCGGTTCAAGTATGATTTTAAGACCAACAGCGGCCCGCAGAGTCCGATATGAAAATAGTTGGCCACTCAATATAATGACGTGAGAAACGCATGCAATCATATTCTCTAAGTTATCAACGACACATATGTACTTCAAGTATTACAAACAACAAAACAGTTATTTGAAGAGGAAAGACAACAACGGGATAGATGATGTAAAAGGAAAACATCACTTTACGAATTATCTTTCAAACCATGATTAATTACCTGGTTCAAAACACCAGGAGCACAATGTCAGCATAGGACCCTTCACCCATACCGCCAGAGGACGTTATGTGACATTCCAACATTCTCTGATGTTTTACTATGAAACTTTGGACATATTGATGAGATGCATTTCAATACAAGTTGCTATAATTGAAACTCATTAAACTCACCTCTAGTGGAGAGTCTGGTTCATCCAGGATGTTATTTTCACTCTGCATCCGCTGCATCGTCCCTGTAGAACTGGGGTCCATTATCAGTACGTTCTGACTACAGGGTCTGACGAACTTACAGTCACTCTTTCTGGAGTCAGTCGTCCTGCACACCTCGTAATTGTACACGTGCTGTAGAGTTCCTGTCCCCAAAGTGTCTGCGTAACGCGGTGGATAATACGGAATAACCGGGAGATTGGAATGATAGAGGACGCGAGACTGTCTCCATCTGTATATTTTCACTGATAAAATAACCACTAAACATGTGATGAACAGAAATGAGACTACAGCCAAAGCCAAGACTAAGTAAAAAGTCAGGTTGTCATTGTACTCCTTGTCGTGCGTAAAGTCAGTGAACTCCGAGAGCACTTCAGGGAAGCTGTCCGCCACCGCCACGTTAACATTGACTGTAGCTGAACGAGAGGGCTGCCCGTTGTCCTCCACTACAACAGTGAGCCTTTGTTTCACAGCATCTTTATCAGTGACTTGGCGTATAGTTCTTATTTCTCCATTCTGTAAGCCCACTTCAAACAGCGCCCTGTCTGTCGCTTTCTGCAGTTTATACGAGAGCCAGGCATTCTGTCCAGAGTCCACATCAACAGCCACCACTTTAGTGACAAGATATCCCACATCTGCTGAACGAGGCACCATTTCAGCCACCAGAGAGCTGCTAGTCTGGACTGGATACAGAACCTGAGGCGCGTTGTCATTCTGGTCCTGGACTAATATTCTAACAGCGACCACTGAACTGAGAGGTGGAGACCCTCCATCACGGGCAGTGACGTTGAATTGAAACGACTTGATTTGTTCATAATCGAATGACCTGACAGCATGGATGGCGCCATTTTCTGAATTTACTGAGACGAAAGAGGAAGCAGTCACCCCGTTAACTTGTTTATCATCGAGAAAGTAGGAGACGCGGGCATTTTGACCCCAGTCAGCATCACTCGCTCTCACTGAGAATATAGAAAACCCTGGCGAATTGTTTTCCTGAATAGACTTACTATATACAGGTTGATCAAACTTGGGTGGGTTATCATTCACATCTGATACTTTAACAGTTATGTTCTTATTGCTGGAGAGAGGCGGAGTCCCTTCATCTGAAACTGTAATGGTGACGTTGTACTCAGACACGGTTTCTCTATCCAATGTGCTATCAGTGACTATTGTATAATAATCCGTTAACGATGACTCTATTTTGAACGGAAAATCTGCGTTAATATAGCACTGGACAACACCGTTAATTTCAGAGTCTGCATCTTCGACATTAATAACAGCTACTGTGGTTCCAGGGGGAGAGTCCTCAGGAATCGAGTTTGAAAATGACATAAGCTGTATTGTTGGAACGTTGTCATTTTCATCAGTAATTTGAATAACAACCTTGCACGTATCAGAGAGGCTACCACTATCTTTTGCCAAAACATTTAATTGATAATATTTTGTCTTTTCAAAATCCAGTCTGCCTACCACCTTAATCTCTCCAGTTTCCACGTTGAGCTCGAACAGCTCCTTCGCCTCTTTAGCAACATGAGCGATGGAGAAAGTGACCTCTCCATTCACCCCTTGATCTGCATCGTCTGCGCTAACGGTAGTTACAAACGTACCAACAGGGGAATTCTCATTCACATTCGCTTTGTAAACGGGCAGGCCACAAACTGGTGCGTTGTCATTCACATCCATGACAGTAATATCGATGTGGACATTGCCAGATCTCTGAGGCTCCCCGCCATCAGTCGCAGTCAGCACCAGCGAAAGCGCCTCCTGTTTCTCCCTATCTAACGGGTTTTGCAGGATCATCTCGACGTATTTAACTCCATCTGGTTGGCTGTGTACCTCTAATTTAAAATGATCTGTCGGTTTTAGTGAATAATTCTGTATACCGTTGACCCCAACGTCAGGGTCGAGGGCGCTCTCAATAGAAAATCGTGCCCCAGACACGGCAGATTCACTGATTTCCAATTTGATTTCATCCTTGGGAAAGGATGGGGTGTTATCGTTAATGTCACGAACCTCTACTGTAACTCGATATAACTGAATGGGGTTTTCTATGATAAGCTCAAAGCTGAAGCTACAAGGCGTAGTCTGTCCACAGAGCTCCTCTCGGTCGATTCTCTCTTTAACAACGAGGAGCCCTTTGTCTCGGTTCAGATCTACATACTGTCGTGCTCCTTTTGGTATAATGCGAGCTTTACCGGACACTAGTCTCTTCACCTCCAAACCCAAATCTCTACCAATGTTTCCAACGATCGACCCCTCTGACTGCTCCTCTGGTATGGAATATCGTGCCTGCCCAGTTACAGAATCTAGGGCACTCAGACAAAGAATGTAAAACAGTACTTGCCACCCGCCTCTGCGCCCTGTCGTACACCAATCACCCATTCCACCGAATAAAAACAGATTATCCGTATATTTACTGTTTTTGGTTGTATAATATCGATCACCAGCACATCCAGAAATGATTAACAAAATAATCGACTGTATTTCCCAGTGAAACGAAATAAAATAATCCGCGAGGACGTTAATACCAAGAGCTCTCCGTCCGTTTGAGAAGGTCTCTGTGTGCGTCGATCAGTAACAGAGAATATAGGATGGGCCACTGCGCCACCCAGAGTGATAAATAACCTGTAGAGACTATCATTGATCAACAGCGGCACTCAGAGTCCGAACACGGCAAACGCACTATAGAAACGATGCTACAGTATCCAAATGTATTACACAAAACGTCAACCAATAATCAATGACGCACAGCGCAAGACAGCTAAGATGTTAATGCAAAACCGAGCATTGACAACTACAGCATTTACAATGTGCTCTAGGAAAAATAGAATTAACAATAGCTACAAAATAGGATATTTTTTAAAAATTGTATAAACTAATCGAATATATTTTAGGATTTGTCAGGCTACTATAAACATAAGCACCACCAAACAACAACGGTCTAAGGCTTCAGCACCGGGGAAGTGGACAGCGACAGTGCGTATGTTGCACATGGAATCTTCCCAATTAATATGTGATCTTTCCTCTCAGGAACTAATCATCAATGCAATAGTGTTCTACCTACAACCTAAAAGTTTGAGAACTGTATACTGTTTAGCCTAATCATTTTAACGCATGAAGTAGGCCTAAATCACATACAATTACACTCGTTTAGAAGTCAACAGTTAAAAGGAGGCAATGCATACACTGTAGTGAGCGGAACAGCCCTATGCTCGCTACCAAGACAAAACAGACGCTGTACACATTGAGGTCGTGCTAAAAAATCCGGACAAGGAAAACCGTTGGTTTTATCACTTAGCTTTTACACACTGAAATTATGGTATGGAAAATCAGCAGGCATACTACACAAAAGCAAAGCAGACCAAAAAAATACATTTGACTTCGTTACAAAAAAATATATACATAACCTTTGATTTAGCAAAAAGAAGAGAGATGATGAGAAAAATGAGCCTCGAGTCTCCAGAACAAAACAGCTGAAATAACGATTTTTAAAAAAACTGCAAGACAATGGCTTTGCTACAACAAACTCACCTCTAGTGGAGAGTCTGGTTCATCCAGGATGTTCTGTTCACTCTGCATCCGCTGCATCGTCCCTGTAGAACTGGGGTCCATTATCAGTACGTTCTGACTACAGGGTCTGACGAACTTACAGTCACTCTTTCTGGAGTCAGTCGTCCTGCACACCTCGTAATTGTACACGTGCTGCAGAGTTCCTGTCCCCAAGGTGTCTGCGTAACGCGGTGGATAATACGGAATAACCGGGAGATTGGAATGATAGAGGACGCGAGACTGTCTCCATCTGTATATTTTCACTGATATAATAACCACTAAACATGAGATGAACAGAAATGAGACTACAGCCAAAGCCAAGACTAAGTAAAAAGTCAGGTTGTCATTGTACTCCTTGTCGTGCGTAAAGTCAGTGAACTCCGAGAGCACTTCAGGGAAGCTGTCCGCCACCGCCACGTTAACATTGACTGTAGCTGAACGAGAGGGCTGCCCGTTGTCCTCCACTACAACAGTGAGCCTTTGTTTCACAGCATCTTTATCATTGACTTGGCGAATAGTTCTTATTTCTCCATTTTGTAAGCCCACTTCAAACAGCGCCCTGTCTGTCGCTTTCTGCAGTTTATACGAGAGCCAGGCATTCTGTCCAGAGTCCACATCAACAGCCACCACTTTAGTGACAAGATATCCCACATCTGCTGAACGAGGCACCATTTCAGCAACCAGAGAGCTGCTAGTCTGGACTGGATACAGAACCTGAGGCGCGTTGTCATTCTGGTCCTGGACTAATATTCTAACAGCGACCACTGAACTGAGAGGTGGAGACTCTCCATCACGGGCAGTGACGTTGAATTGAAACGACTTGATTTGTTCATAATCGAATGACATAACAGCATGGATGGCGCCATTTTCTGAATTTACTGAGACGAAAGAGGAAGCAGTCACCCCGTTAACTTGTTTATCGTCGAGAAAGTAGGAGACGCGGGCATTTTGACCCCAGTCAGCATCACTCGCTCTCACTGAGAATATAGAAAACCCTGGCGAATTGTTTTCCTGAATAGACTTACTATATACAGGTTGATCAAACTTGGGTGGGTTATCATTCACATCTGTTACTTTAACAGTTATGTTCTTATTGCTGGAGAGAGGCGGAGTCCCTTCATCTGAAACTGTAATGGTGACGTTGTACTCAGACACGGTTTCTCTATCCAATGTGCTATCAGTGACTATTGTATAATAATCGGTTAACGATGACTCTATTTTGAAAGGAATATCTGCGTTAATATAGCAAAGAACGACACCGTTGCCGTCTGAGTCTGCGTCCTCAACATTAATAACAGCTACAGTGGTACCAGGGGGAGAGTCCTCGGGAATCGAGTTAGTATGTGACATGAGTTGTATTGTGGGGACATTATCGTTCTCATCAAGAATTTGAATGACAACCTTACAAGTATCCGTAAACCCTCCTTGGTCCCTCGCTTTCACGTTTAATTGATAGTTTTTTGTCTTTTCAAAATCCAGGTTTCCTACCAATTTGATTTCCCCTGTATCCACATTAAGCTCAAACAGCTCATTCGCCTCTTTAGCAACATGAGCGATGGAGAAAGTGACCTCTCCATTCACCCCTTGGTCTGCATCGTCTGCGCTAACGGTGGTTATCAAAGTCCCTTTTGGGGAGCTCTCCTTAACGTCTGTTTTATAAACGGGTTGACCACATACTGGCGCATTATCATTGGCATCCAGCACGGTAATATGGATGCCGACAGTTCCAGTCCTCTGAGGCTCGCCTCCGTCAGTAGCAATAAGCATCAGAGACAGAGTCTCCTGTTCCTCTCTGTCTAGGGGGGTTTGCAAAACCATCTCAATGTATTTACCACCATCGGTTTGGCTGTGTACCTCTAATTTGAAATTATCTGTCGGTCTTAGAGAATAATTCTGTATACTGTTAACACCAACGTCAGGGTCAACGGCGCTCTCCAGAGAAAAGCGCGCCCCGGAAACGGCATATTCGCTGATTTCCAAATAGATTTCATCCTTTGGAAAGGACGGGGTGTTATCGTTAATGTCACGAACCTCTACTGTAACTCGATATAACTGAATGGGGTTTTCTATGATAAGCTCAAAGCTGAAGCTACAAGGCGTAGTCTGTCCGCAGAGCTCCTCTCGGTCGATTCTCTCTTTAACAACGAGGAGCCCTTTGTCTCGGTTCAGATCTACATACTGTCGTGCTCCTTTTGGTATAATGCGAGCTTTACCGGACACTAGTCTCTTCACCTCCAAACCCAAATCTCTACCAATGTTTCCAACGATCGACCCCTCTGACTGCTCCTCTGGTATGGAATATCGTGCCTGCCCAGTTACAGAATCTAGGGCACTCAGACAAAGAATGTAAAACAGTACTTGCCACCCGCCTCTGCGCCCTGTCGTACACCAATCACCCATTCCACCGAATAAAAACAGATTATCCGTATATTTACTGTTTTTGATTGTATAATATCGATCATCAGCACATCCAGAAATGATGAAAAAAAGAATCGACTGTATTTCCCAGTGAAACGAAATAAAATAATCCGCGAGGACGTTAATACCAAGAGCTCTCCGTCCGTTTGAAAAGGTCTCCGTGTGCGTCGATCAGTAACAGAGAATATAGGATGGGCCACTGCGCCACCCAGAGTGATAAATAACCTGTAGAGACTATCATTGATCAACAGCGGCACTCAGAGTCCGAACACGGCAAACGCACTATAGAAACGATGCTACAGTATCCAAATGTATTACACAAAACGTCAACCAATAATCAATGACGCACAGCGCAAGACAGCTAAGATGTTAATGCAAAACCGAGCATTGACAACTACAGCATTTACAATGTGCTTTAGGAAAAATAGAATTCACAATAGCTACAAAATAGGATAATTTTTAAAATTTGTATAAACTAATCGAATATATTTTAGGATTTGTCAGGCTACTTACTATAAACATAAGAACCACCAAACAACAACGGTCTAAGGCTTCAGCACCGGGGAAGTGGACAGCGACAGTGCGTATGTTGCACATGTAATCTTTCCAATTAATATGTGATCTTTCCTCTCAGGAACTAATCATCAATGCAATAGTGTTCTACCTACAATCTAACAGTTTGAGAACTGTATACTGTTTAGCCTAATCATTTTAACGCATGAAGTAGGCCTAAATCACATACAATTACACTCGTTCAGAAGTCAACAGTTAATTAAAAGGAGGCAATGCATACACTGTAGTGAGCGGAACAGTCCTATGCTCCCTATCAAGACAAAACAGACGCTGTCCACATTGAGGTCGTGCTAAAAAAAGCCGGACAAAGCTACAACCGTTCTATCACTTAGCTTTTATACTCTGTTTGAAATTATTTTGCTGGAAATTCAACAGGCATACTACACAAATCAGAGCTGACCAATAACCCATGTTTGACTTCGTTACAAAAATATATACATAACCTTTGATTTACCAAAAAGAAGAGAGGTGATGAGAAAAGGAGCCTTGATTCTCCAGAATAAAACAGCTGAAAATATAACGTTTTTTTAAAAACTGCAAGACAATAGCTTTGCTACAACAAACTCACCTCTAGTGGAGAGTCTGGTTCATCCAGGATGTTCTGTTCACTCTGCATCCGCTGTATCGTCCCTGTAGAACTGGGGTCCATTATCAGTACGTTCTGGCTAGAGGGTCTGACGAACTTACAGTCACTCTTTCTGGAGTCAGTCGTCCTGCACACCTCGTAATTGTACACGTGCTGTAGAGTTCCTGTCCCCAAAGTGTCTGCGTAACGCGGTGGATAATACGGAATAACCGGGAGATTGGAATGATAGAGGACGCGAGACTGTCTCCATCTGTATATTTTCACTGATAAAATAACCACTAAACATGTGATGAACAGAAATGAGACTACAGCCAAAGCCAAGACTAAGTAAAAAGTCAGGTTGTCATTGTACTCCTTGTCGTGCGTAAAGTCAGTGAACTCCGAGAGCACTTCAGGGAAGCTGTCCGCCACCGCCACGTTAACATTGACTGTAGCTGAACGAGAGGGCTGCCCGTTGTCCTCCACTACAACAGTGAGCCTTTGTTTCACAACATCTTTATCATTGACTTGGCGAATAGTTCTTATTTCTCCATTCTGTAAACCCACTTCAAACAGCGCCCTGTCTGTCGCTTTCTGCAGTTTATACGAGAGCCAGGCATTCTGTCCAGAGTCCACATCAATAGCCACCACTTTAGTGACAAGATATCCCACATCTGCTGAACGAGGCACCATTTCAGCCACCAGAGAGCTGCTAGTCTGGACTGGATACAGAACCTGAGGCGCGTTGTCATTCTGGTCCTGGACTAATATTCTAACAGCGACCACTGAACTGAGAGGTGGAGACCCTCCATCACGGGCAGTGACGTTGAATTGAAACGACTTGATTTGTTCATAATCGAATGACCTAACAGCATGGATGGCGCCATTTTCTGAATTTACTGAGACAACAGAGGAAGCAGTCACCCCGTTAACTTGTTTATCATCGAGAAAGTAGGAGACGCGGGCATTTTGACCCCAGTCAGCATCACTCGCTCTCACTGAGAATATGGAAAACCCTGGCGAATTGTTTTCCTGAATAGACTTACTATATACAGGTTGATCAAACTTGGGTGGGTTATCATTCACATCTGATACTTTAACAGTTATGTTCTTATTGCTGGAGAGAGGCGGAGTCCCTTCATCTGAAACTGTAATGGTGACGTTGTACTCAGACACGGTTTCTCTATCCAATGTGCTATCAGTGACTATTGTATAATAATCGGTTAACGATGACTCTATTTTGAACGGAATATCTGCGTTAATATAGCACTGGACAACACCGTTGCCGTCTGAGTCTGCGTCCTCAACATTAATAACAGCTACAGTGGTACCAGGGGGAGAGTCCTCGGGAATCGAGTTAGTATGTGACATGAGTTGTATTGTGGGGACATTATCGTTCTCATCAATAATTTGAATGACAACTTTACACGTATCAGTAAACCCTCCGTGGTCGCTCGCCTGAACATTTAACTGATAATTTCTTGATTTTTCAAAATCCAGTCTTCCTACCACCTTAATCTCTCCTGTATCCACATTAAGCTCAAACAGCTCCTTCGCCTCTTTAGCAACATGAGCGATGGAGAAAGTGACCTCTCCATTCACCCCTTGGTCTGCATCGTCTGCGCTAACGGTGGTTATCAAAGTCCCTTTTGGGGAGCTCTCCATAACGTCTGTTTTATAAACGGGTTGACCACATACTGGCGCATTATCATTGGCATCCAGCACGGTAATATGGATGCCGACAGTTCCAGTCCTCTGAGGCTCGCCTCCGTCAGTAGCAATAAGCATCAGAGACAGAGTCTCCTGTTCCTCTCTGTCTAGGGGGGTTTGCAAAACCATCTCAATGTATTTACCACCATCGGCTTGGCTGTGTACCTCTAATTTGAAATTATCTGTCGGTCTTAGAGAATAATTCTGTATACTGTTAACACCAACGTCAGGGTCAACGGCGCTCTCCAGAGAAAATCGTGCCCCAGACACGGCAGATTCACTGATTTTGAAATGTATTTCATCCTTTGGAAAGGATGGGGTGTTATCGTTAATGTCACGAACCTCTACTGTAACTCGATATAACTGAATGGGGTTTTCTATGATAAGCTCAAAGCTGAAGCTACAAGGCGTAGTCTGTCCACAGAGCTCCTCTCGGTCGATTCTCTCTTTAACAACGAGGAGCCCTTTGTCTCGGTTCAGATCTACATACTGTCGTGCTCCTTTTGGTATAATGCGAGCTTTACCGGACACGAGTCTCTTCACCTCCAAACCCAAATCTCTACCAATGTTTCCAACGATCGACCCCTCTGACTGCTCCTCTGGTATGGAATATCGTGCCTGCCCAGTTACAGAATCTAGGGCGCTCAGACAAAGAATGTAAAACAGTACTTGCCACCCGCCTCTGCGGTCAGTCGACCTCCAGTTACCCATTCCACTGAATAAAATCAGATCACCCCAATATTTCCTTCCTTTGATTATATAATATCGATCATCAGTACATCCACGCAAAAATAGAAAAAAGCAACAGTATTTCCCAGAGAAATAAATGAAAATAATCCGTGAGGACGTTTATACGAAGAGCTCTGTGTGCGTCGATCAGTAAGAGCGAATATAGGATGGGCTACTGCGCCACCCAGAGACAGAATTGACTTGTAGAGGCCGTCACCGATCAACAGCGGCACTCAGAGTCCAAACACCGAAAACGCTCTGCAGAAACGACACAATCCACATGTTTCACATGCACCAAAACGTCAACCTGCATTCAATAACGCACAGCCCATGCAAGGTACGATGTCATAGAAAAAAAACACGCATTGAAAACTTAACTATTTATTGTGCTTCGGGAAGAAAAAAAATGTCTATAGACAACTACATAGGAAGACCGAAATAAGGAAATGTATAACTATAACTAACAGCGAAGAGCAACGTCTGAGGGTTCAGCACCAGGACCGTGGACAGAGACAGATCGCTTGAGTGTTATGGAAATACAGCGCGTATATTTCCACATGCCATTTCCAACATACATTTGAGCTCTTTCCATTCTCTGTCTAGTCATTGTCTTTTACCAACTACCTAAAAGCTTGAAAAAGCTGTATGCTGTTCAGCCTAAGGATTTTTACACAGGTCTTACTTCACAGAAAAATAACTCTTGTTCAGCAGCCAGTGATTGAAAATAGGAAATGCATGCAAGGTATGAGTGAGCGGAGCTCCTATGCTCGCTATAAAGACGAAATATGTGCTGTCCACACATTTTGTATTTCTGAAATAGCCTGACAACGTCACGTTGTATCTATTAGCTGACCTACAACTATTGTTTTTGTTGCTAAAAAATTTACAATATTTCATACACCAAAATAAAATAAAAAAGAGAGAGATGCTGAGAAGAACGAGCACCGAAGCTCCGGAAAAAATATTTGTCATTTAGTAAAAAATAAAAATGGCAACAATTAGTTTGCTTCAATAAACTCACCTCTAGTGGAGAGTCTGGTTCATCCAGGATGTTCTGTTCACTCTGCATCCGCTGCATCGTCCCTGTAGAACTGGGGTCCATTATCAGTACGTTCTGACTACAGGGTCTGACGAAATTACAGTCACTCTTTCTGGAGTCAGTCGTCCTGCACACCTCGTAATTGTACACGTGCTGCAGAGTTCCTGTCCCCAAAGTGTCTGCGTAACGCGGTGGATAATACGGAATAACCGGGAGACTGGAATGATAGAGAACGCGAGACTGTCTCCATCTGTATATTTTCACTGATATAATAACCACTAAACATGTGATGAACAGAAATGAGACTACAGCCAAAGCCAAGACTAAGTAAAAAGTCAGGTTGTCATTGTACTCCTTGTCGTGCGTAAAGTCAGTGAACTCCGAGAGCACTTCAGGGAAGCTGTCCGCCACCGCCACGTTAACATTGACTGTAGCTGAACGAGAGGGCTGCCCGTTGTCCTCCACTACAACAGTGAGCCTTTGTTTCACAGCATCTTTATCAGTGACTTGGCGTATAGTTCTTATTTCTCCATTCTGTAAGCCCACTTCAAACAGCGCCCTGTCTGTCGCTTTCTGCAGTTTATACGAGAGCCAGGCATTCTGTCCAGAGTCCACATCAACAGCCACCACTTTAGTGACAAGATATCCCACATCTGCTGAACGAGGCACCATTTCAGCCACCAGAGAGCTGCTAGTCTGGACTGGATACAGAACCTGAGGCGCGTTGTCGTTCTGATCTTTAACATATATCAGAACAGTTGTATTACTGCTAAGCGGTGGCGAGCCTCCGTCTTGAGCTTTGACGTGTATTTTGAACTCCTTAACCTGTTCATAATCCAGTGAGCGCACTGAATGAATTACACCGTTCTCAGAGTTAATTGAAAAATAGGTGGAGACTGGGTTTCCGTTTAGCTCACTGTCAATTAGATAGTAAGATATAAGTGCGTTTTGACCCCTATCTGGATCCGTCGCTTGAATAGCAACCACTGAAACGTGGGGAGAATTGTTTTCCATAATGTACGTGCTATACACATTTTTACTAAAAGCTGGTGCGTTGTCATTAACATCAGTAATGTCTAAAACGACAGTGGTCATGCTTGATAACGGAGGTAAACCTTCATCGGTGGCAATGAGGGTAATGTTGTAGCTAGAAACTTTCTCCCGGTCTAAGCCCTTCTCAGTTACCAATGTGTAGTAGTTTCTAAGAGACGTTTTTATCTTAAAAGGGAGATTTTCGTTGATGTTTAAACGCACCTGTCCGTTTTTACCAGAGTCTACATCCTGGACACTTATCAATGCCACAACTGTACCAGGGATAGCATCTTCTGCGATTTTACCCGAAAACGATGTCATGGTTATGATCGGAGTGTTATCATTCACGTCTAGGATATCAATAATTAATTTACTCACACTTGTAAGACCCCATGGGTCTTTAGCTTGAATGTGTATCTCGTAATTCTGAACAGTTTCGTAATCTATGTCACCAGTTACTTTAATCTCCCCGGTATAGGGATCTATATTGAACAAGGGCGGGGTACCCTCATCCATATGTGTGAAGGAATACGTCACATTTCCGTTATACCCTTGATCTGCATCGATGGCACTTACTTTTCCTACAGCTGTGCCTCCCAGCGAGTGTTCTATAACAGTGGCTTTGTACAAAGACTCAGTAAATATAGGTGCATTGTCGTTTGCGTCTAGAACAGTAATATGTATCTTAACGGTTCCAGTTCTCTGTGGGTCCCCACCATCGACTGCAGTTAGTATCAGGGAGTGTTCGCTCTGTTTTTCACGGTCAAGTCCAGACTGCAACACCATCTCTGCGTATTTACTGCCGTCGGCTCGACTATGCTGTTTGATAACAAAATGATCAGTTGGTTTTAGAGAATAGCTGTGAAGGGAGTTGATACCTACGTCAGGGTCCGCGGCACTGTCTAGCAAGAACACGGTCCCTATAGGTGCAGATTCACTGATTTCTAAATTAAGTTCTTTCTTCGAAAACGCTGGGGCATGGTCGTTTATGTCTTGAATTTCGATAGTAATCGAAAATAATTCAAGCGGATTTTCTAAGACAATCTCTAGACTGAAACTACACGGAGATTTCTGACCGCACAGTTTCTCCCTGTCAATCCTTTCTTTCACAACCAAATGTCCTTTGTTCGGATTCAGCTCTACATATTGGTTATTACCGTCTATAACTAACTGCGACCGACCTGAAATAAGTCTCTTTATGTCCAAACCAAGGTCTTTCGCCACATCTCCTACAAACAAGCCCTTTCTCATCTCCTCTGGTATAGAATATCGAATCTGTCCATTCACCGCACTCAGTACGCAGACAAGCAAAATGGAGACTCGCACTTGCCATCTCAAACCCCAGCCTGCGCTCTTCAAAGCCTCTCCTGCGCCCGTTCTCCCAAAAATATCCATAACGTTACCCAAAAACGGGCAAATATGATGCAATCCAAAAGTCCTATGCAACAAAAATGCCAACGTTTGAGATATATTTGTCTCAATAAGATATTGTTGCTTTTACTCCGTTAAAATGCATTCGATGGCGTTGTGCGCAATGGTCCTCGCTTGGTCTTGTCACTGACGTATTTTACTTTGTAACAGCAGTTATACGCGTCTGAGCTGAGATAGGTCTCTTGGACAACAGCACCACTCAGAGTGAGTGTGCAAAACGACAGACGAGACGTACGAGATACCAGACTCGGTCTCGGGGATGGCTAACTCCGGAGATTCAGTGAGTGACCGTTTTGGCCACCCGAAGTGTTTGTAATGTTAAAGTAGTTTAATGATTTTATTTTTGGGTCAAAGAAGACCGTAAAATCACAGCGAAAAAAAAGTTGAACTTAGGAAATCTGTTCCCAAGTAAACCCATGAATTAAAAGAAATAGACACAAGCTATGTGGTCGTGTCTCAGTGTAATCAAGGCATGAAATGATTGTTATTTTCAAACACAATCTCTTTTTGGGCTTAGTTCTGGTCAATTTGAAGTATACAAATTATTATATTCCGGACCCCGACTATTAACTCTGACAAAAATGGAAGTGTATTGATGTCAATTCAGGGCTCATCTGTGAAAGAGACCATGGTCTCAGTTTGACTCCCTGTTAAATTAAAGGCTAAATTATTAATATTTTTTAAACGTCACAGGCCTATGAACCCTCTATTTAAATATTTGGCCAATGCTGTTTCATACATCATGAAACATAAGTGTCTGGTGTAGGGAGCCACATCTTAGGGTTTTAAACATCAAGGTTGTGTGAAGGGATAGAAAGGTGCACACAGCACTGTCTAATGGGACTCTAATGGGATCTGTCAGATCATTTCCTGTTTTTTTAATAAAATGGACTTGTTAGTAAAACAGAATGCTTATGAATGGTGTTGTCAAGCGGGTCAGAGATTCCATGTGAGTGTGCCCATGACATGGTAAATGCTGGTTTGATACTAAACAACCACCACTGGAGGGCAATAAGCAACCATAGTATAGACTACTGATGTCTATTACACTCACAGTGTATTTAGGAACAGAGAAAACCCAGCAAAACACAGGTTCCCTTCTAACATAGCAAAGTCATTGTGCAGACAGTTTCTGAACACTGCATTACAAAATTACAGTGAGCACACACAACCCACTCTATCCATCTCCCTCCCTCCCTCCCTCCCTCCCTCCCTCCCTCCCTCCCTCCCTCCCTCCCTCCCTCCCTCCCTCCCTCCCTCAACAGAAATCTGTTATATTATTTTATTAGGATCTCTTTAAGTCCTCATTTGGACTCATCTTCCAAGTCCTTAAACATTAAAATACAATTTATAATACGAGTACAATTTCACATATGACACACTATTACAAACAGACCTAATATACTAAAATATTGACCAGATAAATAACAGTCTAAAAATATATATTGATTCTTCATCTACCATAGTCCAGCACAACATTCCTATCTATTATATTTAAATGGTTTTAAAGTATTGTTTGAATTTATATATTGAAAGGTTTCTGGTTTGCTCAGATAAATGATTCAATTTCTTTATTGCCTTAAATCTAAATTTGATTTTGCCTCTCTCTTTTCTGTCCCGATAACACACTGATGGTGGACAATCTATTCCTAGTATTTACTGAATGTCTGTCTCTTACCAATGGAATACTGTTGTGAATACAGTTTGGCCGATTTAAATGGTGTATATTATGAAATAAGCATGTTTTTTTTCCAATTACCTTGTTGATTGATGACCAACTAAGAGCATTGAGCATGACGACAACAGAATAACCATATCTCCACCTTAAAACAATATTTGCTGCTTTGTTCTGTGAAATCTGCAGCCTCCTAATTTCACTTGCTGATGCATTTTCCAGACCACTGTCACGCCTTGGTCATTGTATTTTGTGTTTTCGTTATATATTTGTTCAGGCCGGGGTGTGACATGGGTTTATTGTGTTGTCGTATTGGGGTTTTTGTAGGCATTGGGATTGTGGTTGATTAGGGGTGTGTCTAGTTTAGGCTTGGCTGCCTGAGGCAGTTCTCAATCAGAGTCAGGTGATTCTTATTGTCTCTGATAGGGAACTGTATTTAGGTAGCCTGGGTTTCACTGTGTATTTCGTGGGTGATTGTTCCTGTCTCTGTGTAGTGTTCACCACGCTGCATTTCGGTCCGACTCTCTTTCGACAAACGAAGAACGCCGTTACAACCACAGAACAGTAGATCACCTGACTCCCAATTAATGCTTAGGTTAATTGCTTAAGAATCTTTCCTGGGAAATATTTAGCTATCCTTCTGATCATGCATGCAGTTGTATATATATTTTTTTTTTACATAGATTAGTTATTTGAGATGACCATGATAAGTAGTTGTCTAGCTGCACTCCTAGTAGTTTGCTTTCTGACACTTCCTCAATTTGTACTCCCCCCATACTTAATTGTATCCCATGCTGTGTTGGCCTTTTCCTGGTCGAACAGACCAATAAAACTTAGATTTTCTTGGTGTTTAAAACAAGTTTGTTCCGGCAAATCCACTCCCTGATATTTTCCAAATCTACTTGTTGAGCTTGCTGTACCTGTTGAACTGATTGTCTTGCTGTATAAATTGTAGTATCATCTGCAAATACAGTAGCTTGAGTTTCAGATGAGGCATAAGGAAGGTCATTGGTATATATTAAGTAAAGAAGTGGCCCAAGGCAGCTGCCCTGCGGTATTCCACAGTTTAAAGCATAAGGGGAAGAAAATGAACCATTGATATCGGTGGACTGTTTCCTGTCAGTTAGATATGACTGTACCCAATTCAATGCTACCTCGTTGAAACCATAATGCGTTAATTTTGTCAAAATTATTTTATGATCCACCGAATCAAATAAGGCACTACAATCTAAAAAAATAGTCCACCCACAAACCTGCCATTATCCATAGCATTGAGCCACTGGTCAGTCACGTCAACCAATGCAGTGGCAGTGGAATGGTTTTTGCGATAAGCATGCTGATTGGCTGTAATCAGATCATTCTTTTCCATGTACTCCCATATTTGTCTACTCACAATACCCTCCAATATCTTACTGAGTGAAGGGAGTAGACTAATTGGTTGACTATTGGCAGGAGCAATGTTTTTTTTGCTGTCTTTCGGGATAGGACACAGTTTAGCATGCTTCCATACATTTGCAAATGTCCCCTTTTCTTGTGACTAATTAAATATGTATCTCAGTGGAGCTACAATCTGGGGAGCAGCACAGTGAAGTAAACAATTGTCCATAAGACCATAACCTGTAGATTTACAATCAGGTAATGACTTCAATAGGTTTAACACCTCCTCCACTGACACCGTTTGTAGACTAAAAGAACAGTTTTTTTTTGCTCATGATATGATCATGACCATCCGCCAGCGCAGAATGAATCCATTCGTTCCGTGCAATGAAGCGTTCCATGGAATTGTGTTCATTTGCGCTTGTGCACGCATTTTACGCATGTTGAACTAAACCACATATCAAGAGGTACAACGACAGTTTTACTATATATGTGTATTATGTGCCATGTTAACTGCAGGACGTGAGTTTCTCGAAAATGCCCTGAATGTCTCTAATCCTACAGCCGTGAGCATACTTCCGTTTCATCACACGGAAGGGGACTTTGTTGGACAGCGGGGCTGGGCAGTTACATACAAGCGTCTCCCTATTCATGCCATTTTAACAGTAACATTTTAATTGGAAATGTTACAATATAGTATGCAATATGTCGTGGCGTAGACCTCAAACAGCAGTTGTGCAAAAATAAGGGATCTATTTCATGATGTACTTCCGGGTTGGAGCGAGCGGTCGCATCCGCAGTTCGCTCCGCAGGTAGTATAACTTTTCATTACATTTCATTACATTTCATTATAGTACAACGGTTTGATTTGTCTAATCTTAGCAATTTCTTCTTAGCTAGCTACATAGCCGTCTTTGTATCAAAGATAATTGCGTAATTATCGTATTTCGTCGTCCTAACGTAGTCTACACTGCTATCTGCCCAGCAGCTAGCCAGCTAGCAAACCTCCACCGTCTACCGAATAGCAGCACTGTAGAAACTATTACACTCAACTGAACGACTTGATTAGTGTAGTGTTAGCTAGCTACATAGTTGTCTTTGCTGTCTTCGTATCCAAGATAATTGTGTAGTTTAGAGTGTGTAGTCTTAGAGTGATTATCTTAATTTACCGAGGTTAGCTAGCCAGCTATTTGTCGTCCTTAACGTAGGAGACACTGCTAGCTAGCCAACAGCTAGCCAACGTCTACTGAATAGAACTTCCCACTCAACAACCCGGTCGCATTCCGCTTCGCTCCACAGGTAGTATCACATTTTCATTTCATTTCATTACAGCACAACGGTTTGATTTGTTTGATCGTAGCTAGCTACATAGCTAGCTACATAGCCGTCTTTGTATCAAAGATAATTGTGTAGTCTAGAGCGATTTTCTAGGTTAGCTAGCCAGCTATTGTCGTTCTTTTAACGCAACGTAACGTAATCAACACTGCTAGCTAGCCAGCTAGCCCCGAATAGCAGCACTGTAGAAACTATTACACTCAACGGAACGACTTGATTAGTGTAGTGTCAACAACGCAGCCACTGCCAGCTAGCCTACAAAGTCAACAACGCAGCCACTGCCAGCTAGCCTACTTCAGCAGTACTGTATCATTTTAATCATTTTAGTCAATAAGATTCTTGCTACATAAGCTTAACTTTCTGAACATTCGAGACGTGTAGTCCACTTGTCATTCCAATCTCCTTGCATTAGCGTAGCCTCTTCTGTAGCCTGTCAACTATGTGTCTGTCTATCCCTGTTCTCTCCTCTCTGCACAGACCATACAAACGCTCCACACCGCGTGGCCGCGGCCACCCTAATCTGGTGGTCCCAGCGCACGACCCACGTGGAGTTCCAGGTCTCCGGTAGCCTCTGGAACTGCCGATCTGCGGCCAACAAGGCAGAGTTCATCTCAGCCTATGCCTCCCTCCAGTCCCTCGACTTCTTGGCACTGACGGAAACATGGATCACCACAGCTAACACTGCTACTCCTACTGCTCTCTCTTCGTCCGCCCACGTGTTCTCGCACACCCCGAGAGCTTCTGGTCAGCGGGGTGGTGGCACCGGGATCCTCATCTCTCCCAAGTGGTCATTCTCTCTTTCTCCCCTTACCCATCTGTCTATCGCCTCCTTTGAATTCCATGCTGTCACAGTTACCAGCCCTTTCAAGCTTAACATCCTTATCATTTATGGCCCTCCAGGTCCCCTCGGAGAGTTCATCAATGAGCTTGATGCCTTGATAAGCTCCTTTCCTGAGGACGGCTCACCTCTCACAGTTCTGGGCAACTTTAACCTCCCCACGTCTACCTTTGACTCATTCCTCTCTGCCTCCTTCTTTCCACTCCTCTCCTCTTTGACCTCACCCTCTCACCTTCCCCCTACTCACAAGGCAGGCAATACGCTCGACCTCATCTTTACTAGATGCTGTTCTTCCACTAACCTCATTGCAACTCCCTCCAAGTCTCCTACCACTACCTTGTATCCTTTTCCCTCTCGCTCTCATCCAACACTTCCCACACTGCCCCTACTCGGATGGTATCGCGCCGTCCCAACCTTCGCTCTCTCCCCCGCTACTCTCTCCTCTTCCATCCTATCATCTCTTCCCTCTGCTCAAACCTTCTCCAACCTATCTCCTGATTCTGCCTCCTCAACCCTCCTCTCCTCCCTTTCTGCATCCTTTGACTCTCTATGTCCCCTATCCTCCAGGCCGGCTCGGTCCTCCCCTCCCGCTCCGTGGCTCGACGACTCATTGCGAGCTCACAGAACAGGGCTCCGGGCAGCCGAGCGGAAATGGAGGAAAACTCGCCTCCCTGCGGACCTGGCATCCTTTCACTCCCTCCTCTCTACATTTTCCTCCTCTGTCTCTGCTGCTAAAGCCACTTTCTACCACTCTAAATTCCAAGCATCTGCCTCTAACCCTAGGAAGCTCTTTGCCACCTTCTCCTCCCTCCTGAATCCCCCCTCCTCCTCCCTCTCTGCAGATGACTTCGTCAACCATTTTGAAAAGAAGGTCGACGACATCCGATCCTCGTTTGCTAAGTCAAACGACACCGCTGGTTCTGCTCACACTGCCCTACCCTATGCTCTGACCTCTTTCTCCCTCTCTCTCCAGATGAAATCTTGCGTCTTGTGACGGCCGGCCGCCCAACAACCTGCCCGCTTGACCCTATCCCCTCCTCTCTTCTCCAGACCATTTCCGGAGATCTTCTCCCTTACCTCACCTCGCTCATCAACTCATCCCTGACCGCTGGCTACGTCCCTTCCGTCTTCAAGAGAGCGAGAGTTGCACCCCTTCTGAAAAAAACCTACACTCGATCCCTCCGATGTCAACAACTACAGACCAGTATCCCTTCTTTCTTTTCTCTCCAAAACTCTTGAACGTGCCGTCCTTGGCCAGCTCTCCCGCTATCTCTCTCAGAATGACCTTCTTGATCCAAATCAGTCAGGTTTCAAGACTAGTCATTCAACTGAGACTGCTCTTCTCTGTATCACGGAGGCGCTCCGCACTGCTAAAGCTAACTCTCTCTCCTCTGTTCTCATCCTTCTAGACCTATCGGCTGCCTTCGATACTGTGAACCATCAGATCCTCCTCTCCACCCTCTCCGAGTTGGGCATCTCCGGCGCGGCCCACGCTTGGATTGCGTCCTACCTGACAGGTCGCTCCTACCAGGTGGCGTGGCGAGAATCTGTCTCCTCACCACGCGCTCTCACCACTCGCTATACACCAAGTCACTTGGCTCTGTCATAACCTCACATGGTCTCTCCTATCATTGCTATGCAGACGACACACAATTAATCTTCTCCTTTCCCCCTTCTGATGACCAGGTGGCGAATCGCATCTCTGCATGTCTGGCAGACATATCAGTGTGGATGACGGATCACCACCTCAAGCTGAACCTCGGCAAGACGGAGCTGCTCTTCCTCCCGGGAAGGACTGCCCGTTCCATGATCTCGCCATCACGGTTGACAACTCCATTGTGTCCTCCTCCCAGAGCGCTAAGAACCTTGGCGTGATCCTGGACAACACCCTGTCGTTCTCAACTAACATCAAGGCGGTGGCCCGTTCCTGTAGGTTCATGCTCTACAACATCCGTAGAGTACGACCCTGCCTCACACAGGAAGCGGCGCAGGTCCTAATCCAGGCACTTGTCATCTCCCGTCTGGATTACTGCAACTCGCTGTTGGCTGGGCTCCCTGCCTGTGCCATTAAACCCCTACAACTCATCCAGAACGCCGCAGCCCGTCTGGTGTTCAACCTTCCCAAGTTCTCTCACGTCACCCCGCTCCTCCGCTCTCTCCACTGGCTTCCAGTTGAAGCTCGCATCTGCTACAAGACCATGGTGCTTGGCTATGGAGCTGTGAGGGGAACGGCACCTCAGTACCTCCAGGCTCTGATCAGGCCCTACACCCAAACAAGGGCACTGCGTTCATCCACCTCTGGCCTGCTCATCTCCCTACCACTGAGGAAGTACAGTTCCCGCTCAGCTCAGTCAAAACTGTTCGCTGCTCTGGCCCCCCAATGGTGGAACAAACTCCCTCACGACGCCAGGACAGCGGAGTCAATCACCACCTTCCGGAGACACCTGAAACCCCACCTCTTTAAGGAATACCTAGGATAGGATAAAGTAATCCTTCTCACCCCCCTTAAAAGATTTAGATGCACTATTGTAAAGTGGCTGTTCCACTGGATGTCATAAGGTGAATGCACCAATTTGTAAGTCGCTCTGGATAAGAGCGTCTGCTAAATGACTTAAATGTAAATGTAAATGTAATGATCATCAATTCATGGCTTGTTTGGAAGAATGAGTGTTTTCATTATCGTTCAGTAAATGATTGGCAACATCAGCTGGTTTTGTTATTATTCTCCTATCAACCTCCACACTAGATGGGCATGATGAGATAGATGTACTAAGTAAGCCCTTAACTGTGTTCCATACCTTTTTAGAATCATTATACAATCAATAACATCATTTTTGTAAAATAAGTTTATTTTTCTATTATTTAATTTAATGATGTAGTGTTCTATAATTCTGTTAATCAATTTCTAGTTTAGATTTGGCTGCTAAGACTTTTGCCATATTTCTATGAGAAAGCGCCTCATCCAGTTCATCATCAATCCATGGAGATGGACGAGCACCAACTGTACCCTTTCATACTGGGGCATGATGGTCCATTACCTCCATGAGCAAATCAACAAAACATTCTGTAGCGTGATTTAAATAATCCTCTAGGTAAATCAGCTCCCAGAGTACAGCAGCTAAATCATTTAGAAATAGCTTATGATTAAATGTTTTTAAATTTCTCTTGACCACAATCCTTGGCTGTTTCTTTGTAAACTTGGTGTTCATGGTAATGGCCACAATATTATGGTCTGTCCAGCCCACTGGCATTGATCTGGCTTTTAAGCATTGCAATGGTATATTACAGAAAATTAGATCAATGCACGTGTCTGAACGATGACCTTAATTGATGATCTAGTAGTATCATTAACCATTTGTTTCAATCCACAGTTCTTAGCATATCTCATCAATTTAGATATATTTGAATTATTATGATCCTTCCAATTTATATTAAAATCACCCAAGATAAATACATCTCTGTTGCTATCTGTGGCTTGGTCAAACCCAGTACATAAGTCATCCAGATAGGACACCTTAGAGCTAGGAGGTCTATACACACATCCTACCAATATGGATGCCTGGTGAGGCAGATGTACTTGAGCCCATAGTGCCTCTATTTGACCTACATTATGGTCATCCCTCATCTTAAAAGGTATATGATTCTGAATATACAGTGCTACACCCCCACCTTTCTTATTCCTGTCCCTTCTAAGTACATTATATCCATGAATGTCCATTTGCCCATCATTTTTTCTTCTTTTTTTCCTACTGTGTTATTGACTTGTTAATTGTTTACTCCATGTGTAACTCTGTGTTGTCTGTTCACACTGCTATGCTTTATCTTGGCCAGGTCGCAGTTGTAAATGAGAACTTGTTCTCAACTAGCCTACCTGGTTAAATAAAGGTGAAATAAAAAACAAAATAAAATAAAAATTAATGTACAGATGCATCTAAATGCGTTTCGGTCAAAGCTAAAATATGAATATTATTTATGTTGACCAAGTTAAAAACCTCATGTATTTTGTTAGGAAGGTTACATACATTAACCTGAGCTACATGCAACCCTTTCCTTATCAAGTGGAGATCCATAGAGCATGTATTCATTATAGTGGAGATCAATAGAGCATGTCTTCATTATAGTGGAGATCAATAGAGCATGTATTCATTATAGTGGAGATCCATAGAGCATGTATTCATTATAGTGGAGATCCATAGAGCATGTATTCATTATAGTGGAGATCAATAGAGCATGTATTCATTATAGTGGAGATCAATAGAGCATGTATTCATTATAGTGGAGATCCATAGAGCATGTATTCATTATAGTGGAGATCCATAGAGCATGTATTCATTATAGTGGAGATCAATAGAGCATGTATTCATTATAGTGGAGATCAATAGAGCATGTATTCATTATAGTGGAGATCAATAGAGCATGTATTCATTATAGTGGAGATCCATAGAGCATGTATTCATTATAGTGGAGATCCATAGAGCATGTATTCATTATAGTGGAGATCAATAGAGCATGTATTCATTATAGTGGAGATCAATAGAGCATGTATTCATTATAGTGGAGATCAATAGAGCATGTATTCATTATAGTGGAGATCAATAGAGCATGTATTCATTATAGTGGAGATCAATAGAGCATGTATTCATTATAGTGGAGATCAATAGAGTATGTCTTCATTATAGTGGAGATCAATAGATAATGTCTTCATTATAGTGGAGATCCATAGAGCATGTATTCATTATAGTGGAGATCAATAGAGCATGTATTCATTATAGTGGAGATCAATAGAGTATGTATTCATTATAGTGGAGATCAATAGATAATGTATTCATTATAGTGGAGATCAATAGAGCATGTATTCATTATAGTGGAGATCAATAGAGTATGTATTCATTATAGTGGAGATCAATAGATAATGTATTCATTATAGTGGAGATCAATAGAGTATGTATTCATTATAGTGGAGATCAATAGATAATGTATTCATTATAGTGGAGATCAATAGAGCATGTATTCATTATAGTGGAGATCAATAGAGCATGTATTCATTATAGTGGAGATCAATAGAGCATGTATTCATTATAGTGGAGATCAATAGAGTATGTCTTCATTATAGTGGAGATCAATAGATAATGTCTTCATTATAGTGGAGATCCATAGAGCATGTATTCATTATAGTGGAGATCAATAGAGCATGTATTCATTATAGTGGAGATCAATAGAGTATGTATTCATTATAGTGGAGATCAATAGATAATGTATTCATTATAGTGGAGATCAATAGAGCATGTATTCATTATAGTGGAGATCAATAGAGCATGTATTCATTATAGTGGAGATCAATAGAGTATGTATTCATTATAGTGGAGATCAATAGATAATGTATTCATTATAGTGGAGATCAATAGAGCATGTATTCATTATAGTGGAGATCAATAGAGTATGTATTCATTATAGTGGAGATCAATAGAGTATGTATTCATTATAGTGGAGATCAATAGATAATGTATTCATTATAGTGGAGATCAATAGATAATGTATTCATTATAGTGGAGATCAATAGAGCATGTATTCATTATAGTGGAGATCAATAGAGTATGTATTCATTATAGTGGAGATCAATAGATAATGTATTCATTATAGTGGAGATCAATAGAGTATGTATTCATTATAGTGGAGATCAATAGAGTATGTATTCATTATAGTGGAGATCAATAGAGCATGTATTCATTATAGTGGAGATCAATGGAGCATGTATTCATTATAGTGGAGATCAATAGATAATGTATTCATTATAGTGGAGATCAATAGAGTATGTATTCATTATAGTGGAGATCAATAGAGTATGTATTCATTATAGTGGAGCTCAATAGAGTATGTATTCATTATAGTGGAGATCAATAGATAATGTATTCATTATAGTGGAGATCAATAGAGTATGTATTCATTATAGTGGAGATCAATAGAGTATGTATTCATTATAGTGGAGATCAATAGAGTATGTATTCATTATAGTGGAGATCAATAGAGCATGTATTCATTATAGTGGAGATCAATAGAGTATGTATTCATTATAGTGGAGATCAATAGAGCATGTATTCATTATAGTGGAGATCAATAGATAATGTATTCATTATAGTGGAGATCAATAGATAATGTATTCATTATAGTGGAGATCAATAGAGTATGTATTCATTATAGTGGAGATCAATAGAGTATGTATTCATTATAGTGGAGATCAATAGAGTATGTATTCATTATAGTGGAGATCAATGGAGCATGTATTCATTATAGTGGAGATCAATAGATAATGTATTCATTATAGTGGAGATCAATAGAGTATGTATTCATTATAGTGGAGATCAATAGAGTATGTATTCATTATAGTGGAGATCAATATGTATTCATTATATGGAGTATTCATTATAGTGGAGATCAATAGAGCATGTATTCATTATAGTGGAGATCAATAGAGTATGTATTCATTATAGTGGAGATCAATAGATAATGTATTCATTATAGTGGAGATCAATAGAGTATGTATTCATTATAGTGGAGATCAATAGAGTATGTATTCATTATAGTGGAGATCAATAGAGCATGTATTCATTATAGTGGAGATCAATGGAGCATGTATTCATTATAGTGGAGATCAATAGATAATGTATTCATTATAGTGGAGATCAATAGAGTATGTATTCATTATAGTGGAGATCAATTGAGTATGTATTCATTATAGTGGAGCTCAATAGAGTATGTATTCATTATAGTGGAGATCAATAGATAATGTATTCATTATAGTGGAGATCAATAGAGTATGTATTCATTATAGTGGAGATCAATAGAGTATGTATTCATTATAGTGGAGATCAATAGAGTATGTATTCATTATAGTGGAGCTCAATAGAGTATGTATTCATTATAGTGGAGCTCAATAGAGTATGTATTCATTATAGTGGAGATCAATAGATAATGTATTCATTATAGTGGAGATCAATAGAGTATGTATTCATTATAGTGGAGATCAATAGAGTATGTATTCATTATAGTGGAGATCAATAGAGCATGTATTCATTATAGTGGAGATCAATGGAGCATGTATTCATTATAGTGGAGATCAATAGATAATGTATTCATTATAGTGGAGATCAATAGAGTATGTATTCATTATAGTGGAGATCAATAGAGTATGTATTCATTATAGTGGAGCTCAATAGAGTATGTATTCATTATAGTGGAGATCAATAGATAATGTATTCATTATAGTGGAGATCAATAGAGTATGTATTCATTATAGTGGAGATCAATAGAGTATGTATTCATTATAGTGGAGATCAATAGAGTATGTATTCATTATAGTGGAGATCAATAGAGTATGTATTCATTATAGTGGAGCTCAATAGAGTATGTATTCATTATAGTGGAGATCAATAGATAATGTATTCATTATAGTGGAGATCAATAGAGTATGTATTCATTATAGTGGAGATCAATAGAGTATGTATTCATTATAGTGGAGATCAATAGAGTATGTATTCATTATAGTGGAGATCAATAGATAATGTATTCATTATAGTGGAGATCAATAGAGTATGTATTCATTATAGTGGAGATCAATAGAGTATGTATTCATTATAGTGGAGCTCAATAGAGTATGTATTCATTATAGTGGAGATCAATAGATAATGTATTCATTATAGTGGAGATCAATAGAGTATGTATTCATTATAGTGGAGATCAATAGAGTATATATTCATTATAGTGGAGATCAATAGAGTATGTATTCATTATAGTGGAGATCAATAGAGTATGTATTCATTATAGTGGAGCTCAATAGAGTATGTATTCATTATAGTGGAGATCAATAGATAATGTATTCATTATAGTGGAGATCAATAGAGTATGTATTCATTATAGTGGAGATCAATAGAGTATGTATTCATTATAGTGGAGATCAATAGAGTATGTATTCATTATAGTGGAGATCAATAGAGTATGTATTCATTATAGTGGAGATCAATGGAGCATGTATTCATTATAGGTGAAGTTGTCATGATACACTACAACACAAACTCAAATTTGAACATTAAATTAAAATAGCCACGGAGTTACTCTAGAGTCCTGATAGAGTTGGATTAAAATAGCCAGAGTTACTCTAGAGTCCTGATAGAGTTGGATTAAAATAGCCAGAGTTACTCTAGAGTCCTGATACAGTTGGATTAAAATAGCCAGAGTTACTCTAGAGTCCTGATACAGTTGGATTAAAATAGCCAGAGTTACTCTAGAGTTCTGATACAGTTGCCCGTCGATATAAAGTTTATCCAAAACCATGGAGACTCGTTGATTCAGGCAATGCTTTTTCTTCATGATGGGATACAGTGTTTTTCTCCTGTCATTGATCTCGTGGGGAAGTGATCATTCATTCCAAAATCAGTATTTCTGAGTTCTCTGTTCCTTCTCTTCGTCATTTCCTTTTGCTTAAATTGATCAAAACATGCAATAATATCCCGGGGCCTATTTCCAGAGGCCTTACTTATTCTATGGACTCTGGAGAAAGTGGCATTACGCACAACATCAGTGGGCAGTTTCAGTTGAGTTGACATAAAGTCTCGGACTGTGTCCTCACAGCCTCTGCTGTTGTCATTCTCCAGTATCCCTGAGAATATTAGATTGTTCCCACATTGATCGACACTGTACATCATACAAGGTTTCTTGTTCTCCCTTTGCACCACCTCCACCTTTCCATGAATAGAGTCTACAGTGCCTTTCAGCTCCGCGTTCTCTTTCCTTAGATCATCAATCTGACGTTGGCTGAATTGTAGACGGGCACATAATGCATTGACGTCCTCTCGTAATATATCCAATACATCAAGTTTGGCAAGCCTTTCATTGATGGATTTTAACAAGTCAAGTCATATCAGTAAACCTCTCCCCACTCGCCTCACGCGCCCTCTTGCTTGGGGATGGTTTGGTTCCATCGTTGATACCTATTGGCCAACGTGGTTTTGGTTTGTTTTGGTTGGTTGTCCTTAACAATGCTTGAATCCTCTGAAACCAGTGACATGTTTCTTTGAGTTTGTAAGTATCTCTCGTCAATGAATCGATCAAGCTCTTCAATGGATTCTGAATCATCAAGCGTATTTGCAAGCAGCGTAAAACAAAAATAACAAAACAACAGATGTCTATTTCCGGACCTGTACAGGCCGTCGGTAGATACACGCAAGAAAAAAATGATGATGTACTCACTCGCGGTTGGAGGAAGTGCTAGTGTTAAAGACAATAAGAGAAACCGTTGTTTGGTTGAGTTGTAGGCAGGAGTTGTTTGTGCTGCTCACACGCCAGATGACTGCAGACAGACAGGAGAGCTTGGTTTGGGTGTACTCAGGAGTAGGGTTGATTTGAGCATTCTGACCTTATAACTGCAGTCAAGCACCCAAGCTAATGATGCACATGTACAACTACAGTGTATAACAAAATATTGCCACGTTTGAAATCCATAACACACAAAAATGTGCCAATGTAGTGTACACATCACACACACACACACACACACACACACACACACACACACACACACACACACACACACACACACACACACACACACACACACACACACACACACACACACACACACACACACACACACACACACACACACACACACACATATGTGTGGTCCAGGCAAAAACCACATGTTACGTAGTAGGCACAAACCACATGTTACGTAGTAGGCACAAACCACATGTTACGTAGTAGGCACAAACCACATGTTACGTAGTAGGCACAAACCACATGTTTCAGTTGGTGGCCCCAGATCAGGAGGCAGTGGTATAAATATTAATGCCAGATGAAAGTAGGTCTAGAAGTGCATTGCACACACTGAAATTATAACACTGGTTTTAAGACCAGCACAGGGGCTGTTAATTGGAACTCTACTTTCTTTATTTTGTAATACAAAGCTACTTTCAAAAGATAGAGTTTGCATTGATGCATACTTTCTTTGGAGATTTACAAAGCAAGATACAAAATAGTTGCTGTCTGGAAGGGGGACCAATGGAGAGAAAACAATGCATTGGGAAAGAGAGAAAGAGAGAGAGGGAAAGAGGGAGTGGGTTAGAAAGAGAGAGCAGGAAAGAGAGAGAGAGACAGAGAGAGAGAGACATGGAGAGAGAGAGAGAGACAAAGAGAGAGAGAGAGAGAGAGAGAGA
Source organism: Oncorhynchus keta (assembly GCF_023373465.1). NCBI lineage: Eukaryota > Metazoa > Chordata > Actinopteri > Salmoniformes > Salmonidae > Oncorhynchus > Oncorhynchus keta. The sequence continues at coordinate 31,324,643 of NC_068450.1, forward strand.
CAGAGAGAGACAGAGGAAGCGAGAGTGAGACAGAGACGGAGAGATAGATGGCCTTAAATTGTCCCAGTGACTCTGTCGATAGAGTATTGTCTACTTGTGAGTTTATGAGACACAGTAACTGACACCTACTGCCTTAGTTACTGTTGTTGTTCCTGGTCCAGTGAAGATCATTGTGTGTGTGCTTTGCAAACAACATTTAGAAAAGTAAACATTTCTTACCTGTTATCCATGTAGAGGAGGTGAATTCAGAGGGAGAGGGATGGCGGAGAGAAAGACAATAAAAAAGAGAGGGAAAAAAACAGATTGTTAGGAAGACATTTCAATGCTTGTTTGATATGGTACACAAAAATTGGACCAGATGAATTGCACAGCAGTTTCATGGGGAATAATTCTGGTAAATTCTGTCTCCATAACAGAGCATCTGTGGTGGTGGATTAGTGAGGAGGCAACAACAGAGTACTGATAAGTACTGACCATTCCAACAATGCAGTGGGGGCTTTTTTTCACAAGTACAATTTGTCAGTACAGTGTGAGCACATTCCTCTACTCCTGATCAATGCAAAATATCAGGACTATTCAGACTAAACCAGAGCATGCAGGAAATCAAAAGTAAGTAAACAGAAGACATTTGAAATGTACCACACAACTCAACACAATGCAAACACTTAGGCCCAGGAGTGTTTCCTGATCACATGACCTGAACAGGAAAAGATTGGGCACTAGTTAAATCCACGTAACACACTGTGTTTCACAGAGGCTGGGCAATGGCTACAGGACAGCAGAGCAGACATAATGCTGTTGATTATTCCTATGTTGCTTCCTCCTATGACTGAAATGTGGAATATTACTGAGCCTGCAGCCATAACATGAGCACACATGGGTTCACATGGAAATCTAACCAATAAGACAAGCTCTCCACTCCTCTCTGTGCTGAGGACTCGCACGCACACACACACACTAACCACTGCATAACAGTTTAACCACTGTACTGAGAATAGCCAGATCACTGGCTCTATCCAAGGCCTTCATGTGAACACATAGTCCAAGCACTGACGAGGATGCAGCAACGCAGCAACACAGCAACACTGAACCTCTGACCTTTTCCTGTAACAACGTTTTCCCTGATCTTACCTTTTCAATGACAGGTAATATGATAGGTAATGAGTTGTAACATAACCACGGTATGTTCGACATAACCACTGTAGGCGCGACCTAACCACTGTAGGCGCGACCTAACCACTGTAGGCGAGACCTAACCACTGTAGGCGCGACCTAACCACCGCAGAGTACGACCCTGCCTCACACAGGAAGCGGCGCAGGTCCTAATCCAGGCACTTGTCATCTCCCGTCTTGATTACTGCAACTCGCTGTTGGCTGGGCTCCCTGCCTGTGCCATTAAACCCCTACAACTCATCCAGAACGCCGCAGCCCGTCTGGTGTTCAACCTTCCCAAGTTCTCTCACGTCACCCCGCTCCTCCGCTCTCTCCACTGGCTTCCAGTTGAAGCTCGCATCCGCTACAAGACCATGGTGCTCGCCTACGGAGCTGTGAGGGGAACGGCACCTCAGTACCTCCAGGCTCTGATCAGGCCCTACACCCAAACAAGGGCACTGCGTTCATCCACCTCTGGCCTGCTCGCCTCCCTACCACTGAGGAAGTACAGTTCCCGCTCAGCCCAGTCAAAACTGTTCGCTGCTCTGACCCCCAATGGTGGAACAAACTCCCTCACGACGCCAGGACAGCGGAGTCAATCACCACCTTCCGGAGACACCTGAAACCCCACCTCTTCAAGGAATACCTAGGATAGGGTAAGTAAGGGTAAGTAATCCTTCTCACCCCCCTTCTCCCCCCAACAAGATTTAGATGCAAGTGGCTGTTCCACTGGTTGTCATAAGGTGTATGCACCAATTTGTAAGTCGCTCTGGATAAGAGCGTCTGCTAAATGACTTAAATGTAAATGTAAATGTAGACGCGACATAACCACTGTAGGCGCGACCTAACCACTGTAGGCGAGACCTAACCACTGTAGGCGCGACCTAACCACTGTATGTGTGACATAACCACTGTAGACGCAACATAACCACTGTAGTCACGACCTAACCACTGTAGGTGCGACCTAACCACTGTAGGCACGATATAACCACTGTATGTGTTACATAACCACTGTAGACGCGACATAACCACTGTAGGCACGATATAACCACTGTAGACGCGACATAACCACTGTAGGCACGATATAACCACTGTAGACGCGACATAACCACTGTAGGCGCGACCTAACCACTGTATGTGTGACATAACCACTGTAGACGCGACATAACCACTGTAGGCGCGACCTAACCACTGTAGGCGCGACATAACCATTGTAGGTTGTAGGTGTGACATAAACACCGTATGTGTGACATAACCACTGTAGGTTGTAGGTGTGACATAACCACTGTATGTGCGACATAACCACTGTAGGTTGTAGGTGTGACATAACCACCGTATGTGTGACATAATCACTGTAGGTTGTAGGTGTGACATAATCACTGTAGGTGTGACATAACCACCGTATGTGTGACATAATCACTGTAGGTTGTAGGTGTGACATAATCACTGTAGGTGTGACATAACCACCGTATATGTGACATAATCACTGTAGGTTGTAGGTGTGACATAATCACTGTAGGTGCGACATAACCACCGTATATGTGACATAATCACTGTAGGTGTGACATAACCACCGTATGTGTGACATAATCACTGTAGGTTGTAGGTGTGACATAATCACTGTAGGTGTGACATAACCACCGTATATGTGACATAATCACTGTAGGTGTGACATAACCACCGTATATGTGACATAATCACTGTAGGTTGTAGGTGTGACATAATCACTGTAGGTGCGACATAACCACCGTATATGTGACATAATCACTGTAGGTTGTAGGTGTGACATAATCACTGTAGGTGTGACATAATCACTGTAGGTTGTTGGTGTGACATAATCACTGTAGGTGTGACATAATCACTGTAGGTGTGACATAATCACTGTAGGTTGTTGGTGTGACATAATCACTGTAGGTTGTTGGTGTGACATAATCACTGTAGGTTGTTGGTGTGGCATAATCACTGTAGGTTGTAGGTGTGACATAATCACTGTAGGTTGTTGGTGTGACATAATCACTGTAGGTTGTTGGTGTGACATAATCACTGTAGGTTTTTGGTGTGACATAATCACTGTAGGTTGTTGGTGTGACATAATCACTGTAGGTGTGACATAATCACTGTAGGTTGTTGGTGTGACATAATCACTGTAGGTGTGACATAATCACTGTAGGTTGTTGGTGTGGCATAATCACTGTAGGTTGTTGGTGTGACATAATCACTGTAGGTTGTTGGTGTGACATAATCACTGTAGGTTGTTGGTGTGGCATAATCACTGTAGGTTGTTGGTGTGACATAATCACTGTAGGTTGTTGGTGTGACATAATCACTGTAGGTTGTTGGTGTGGCATAATCACTGTAGGTTGTTGGTGTGACATAATCACTGTAGTTGTGACATAATCACTGTAGGTTGTTGGTGTGGCATAATCACTGTAGGTTGTTGGTGTGACATAATCACTGTAGGTTGTTGGTGTGACATAATCACTGTAGGTTGTTGGTGTGGCATAATCACTGTAGGTTGTTGGTGTGACATAATCACTGTAGGTTGTTGGTGTGGCATAATCACTGTAGATTGTTGGTGTGGCATAATCACTGTAGGTTGTAGGTGTGGCATAATCACTGTAGGTTGTTGGTGTGGCATAATCACTGTAGGTTGTTGGTGTGGCATAATCACTGTAGGTTGTTGGTGTGGCATAATCACTGTAGGTTGTTGGTGTAAAATGATCACTGTAGGTTGTTGGTGTGGTATAATCACTGTAGATTGTTGGTGTGGCATAATCACTGTAGGTTGTTGGTGTAACATAATCACTGTAGGTTGTTGGTGTGACATAATCACTGTAGGTTGTTGGTGTGGCATAATCACTGTAGGTTGTTGGTGTGGCATAATCACTGTAGGTTGTTGGTGTGGCATAATCACTGTAGGTTGTTGGTGTGGCATAATCACTGTAGGTTGTTGGTGTGACATAATCACTGTAGGTTGTTGGTGTGACATAATCACTGTAGGTTGTTGGTGTGACATAATCACTGTAGGTTGTTGGTGTGACATAATCACTGTAGGTTGTTGGTGTGACATAATCACTGTAGGTTGTTGGTGTGACATAATCACTGTAGGTTGTTGGTGTGACATAATCACTGTAGGTTGTTGGTGTGACATAATCACTGTAGGTTGTTGGTGTGACATAATCACTGTAGGTTGTTGGTGTGACATAATCACTGTAGGTTGTTGGTGTGACATAATCACTGTAGGTTGTTGGTGTGACATAATCACTGTAGGTTGTTGGTGTGACATAATCACTGTAGGTTGTTGGTGTGACATAATCACTGTAGGTTGTTGGTGTGACATAATCCCTGTAGGTTGTTGGTGTGACATAATCACTGTAGGTTGTTGGTGTAACATAATCACTGTAGGTTGTTGGTGTGGCATAATCCCTGTAGGTTGTTGGTGTGACATAATCACTGTAGGTTGTTGGTGTGACATAATCACTGTAGGTTGTTGGTGTAACATAATCACTGTAGGTTGTTGGTGTGACATAATCACTGTAGGTTGTTGGTGTAACATAATCACTGTAGGTTGTTGGTGTGACATAATCACTGTAGGTTGTTGGTGTGACATAATCACTGTAGGTTGTTGGTGTAACATAATCACTGTAGGTTGTTGGTGTAACATAATCACTGTAGGTTGTTGGTGTGACATAATCACTGTAGGTTGTTGGTGTAACATAATCACTGTAGGTTGTTGGTGTGGCATAATCCCTGTAGGTTGTTGGTGTGACATAATCACTGTAGGTTGTTGGTGTGACATAATCACTGTAGGTTGTTGGTGTAACATAATCACTGTAGGTTGTTGGTGTAACATAATCACTGTAGGTTGTTGGTGTAACATAATCCCTGTAGGTGTGACATAACCAATGTATATGTGAAATAACCAATGTAGGTGTAACATAATCCCTGTAGGTGTGACATAACGGGAGGTGCGACACAACCACTGTAGGTTCAAAATAACCAGTGTAGGAGTGACATAATCCCTGTAGGTGTAACATAATCCCTGTAGGTGTGACATAATCCCTGTAGGTGTGACATAACCACTGTAGGTGTGACATAATCCCTGTAGGTGTGACATAACCACTGTAGGTGTGACATAACCAATGTATATGTGAAATAACCAATGTAGGTGTAACATAATCCCTGTAGGTGTGACATAACGGGAGGTGCGACACAACCACTGTAGGTTCAAAATAACCAGTGTAGGAGTGACATAACCACTGTAGGAGTGACATAACCACTGTAGGTTGTAGGTGTGACATCAATGTAGGTGTGAAATAACCCCCGTAGGTTGCAGGCATGACAACCCCGGTAGGATGTAGGTGTGACCTAACCACCCTAGGTGTTTCATAATCACAGTAGGTGTGATATAACCACTATAGGTATTTCATAATCACTGTAGGTGTGACATAACCACTGTAAGGTATTTCATAATCACAGTAGGTGTGACATAACCACTGTAGGTATTTCATAATCACAGTAGGTGTGACATAACCACTGTAGGTGTGACATAACCACAGTAGGTGTGGCCTAATCCCTGTAGGTGTGACATAATCACAGTAGGTGTGACATAACCACTGTAGGTGTGACATAACCACTGTAGGTGTGGCCTAATCCCTGTAGGTGTTTCATAATCACAGTAAGTGCGATTCAACCACTGTAGGTGTTTCATAATTACTGTAGGTGTGACATAACCACCCTAGGTGTTTCATAATCACCGTAGGTATGACATAACCACTGTAGGTGTGACATAACCACCCTAGGTGTTTCTTAATTACCGTAGGTATGACATAACCACTGTAGGTGTGACATAACCACTGTAGGTGTGATATAACCACTGTAGGTGTGACATAACCACTGTAGGTATGACATAACCACCCTAGGTGTTTCATAATCACCGTAGGTATGACATAACCACTGTAGGTGTGACATAATCACAGTAGGTGTGACATAACCACTGTAGGTATGACATAAACACCCTAGGTGTTTCATAATCACCGTAGGTATGACATAACCACTGTAGGTGTGACATAACCACAGTAGGTGTGACATAATCACAGTAGGTGTGACATAACCACTGTAGGTGTGACATAACCACTGTAGGTGTGACATAACCACTGTAGGTGTGACATAACCACTGTAGGTGTGACATAACCACTGTAGGTGTGACATAACCACTGTAGGTGAATTTTAACCACGGTAGGTTGTAGGTGTAACAGGATTAAATTAGCAAAATATTTTGAAAATGGAGAGGAAACACTGGACACTGCTGCTCATGCTCCCAGATGATTTTATTTATAAGAATGTTTCGACCTTAGGATGCCTGATGAAGAACTAAGGGTCGAAGTGTTGTCACAAATAAATATCACCTGGGAGCATGAGCAGCAGTGTACAGCGTTTTCCTTTCTGTTTTCCATGAGTTTACTTTCAACTTCAGCAGCTGAGAAAAGTACCTGGATGTGTGTAAATTATTCAGCTTTTGTACAAAAAAATATATAGGTAATCAAATTGTTCAACTGAAGATCAACACAGAAGGGAAAGACTGTCAGAGTGTGAGTTAAAAGAGCAATCTTAATTGTGCTAGCTAGCTAAATTCGAAATTGTCAGCTAGCTTACTGGCTGGCTCCAACTGTTTACTGGTGGTAACCATAGCAACATGGCCACTGCGGCAAAGCAAGCAACACCCCCGTTTTCTAAATTTCCAGCAGAAATAAATTCAGAAAAGAAAAGAATCCATTTTAAACACAGAATGCTGAGGGAGAACCCGAAAAATGTGTTTGCCGACTGCTTACACAACAGGACTGTTACAAACCTATTATTTTACACAGACCACACTACTGCCTGGTATGCAGCTGGAAACAGGCATTTCAGCTATACAACAAAGAAAGGCATCTGCAAGGGAAGGCAAATATACATTTGATGACAGCGAAAAGGACCAGGAAAACAGGTTTCTGACGGTAACCGAGTACGAGAACAGCACTGTCATGCACCAGGACAGCACACCAACCTCACCTCAGGTACTCCAACAGCAGGAGCACAAACACAGATCCACCAACAGGTCTATACTAGCCCCCCTCCCCCTGCCCGTCTACAACCACCAGAGCCAAGACCACACCACCATCAGCCTGCTGAGAGACAGGCTGGCTCTGTTAGAGGTATGAGTTACTGAGCTAAAATAGCAGCCCCCCGCTACACCCCCTTCAGCCCAGACTCAGAGCTTCTACAGGACCCAGCTAAAGAACTTGTCCAGGAGCTGAGAGAGAGCCTTACCACAGCGCTTGAGGAGGTAAAGGCCACAATTAAATTTTTGTTTAAATTTTACCTTTAGTTAACCAGGCAAGTCAGTTAAGAACACATTCTTATTTTCAATGACGGCCTGGGAACAGTGGGTAAACTGCCTGTTCAGGGGCAGAACGACATATTTGTATCTTCCGGTTACTAGTCCAACGCTCTAACCACTAGGCTACGCTGCCGCCCCAATGAGGAGAGAGCCTTACCACAGCGCTTGAGGAGGTAAAGGCCACCATGAGGAGAGAGCCTTACCACAGCGCTTGAGGAGGTAAAGGCCACCATGAGGAGAGAGCCTTACCACAGCGCTTGAGGAGGTAAAGGCCACCATGAGGAGAGAGCCTTACCACAGCGCTTGAGGAGGTAAAGGACACCATGAGGAGAGAGCCTTACCACAGCTCTTGAGGAGGTAAAGGCCACCATGAGGAGAGAGCCTTACCACAGCTCTTGAGGAGGTAAAGGCCACAATGAGGAGAGAGCCTTACCACAGCTCTTGAGGAGGTAAAGGCCACCATGAGGAGAGAGCCTTACCACAGCGCTTGAGGAGGTAAAGGCCACAATGAGGAGGTAAAGAGGACCACAGCTTGAGGAGGTAAAGGCCACAGAGCTTGAAGAGGTAAAGGCCACCATGAGGAGAGAGCCTTACCACAGCGCTTGAAGAGGTAAAGGCCACCATGAAGAGAGCCTTACCACAGCGCTTGAGGAGGTAAAGGCCACAATGAGGAGAGAGCCTTACCACAGCGCTTGAGGAGGTAAAGGCCACAATGAGGAGAGAGCCTTACCACAGCGCTTGAGGAGGTAAAGGCCACAATGAGGAGAGAGCCTTACCACAGCGCTTGAGGAGGTAAAGGCCACCATGAGGAGAGAGCCTTACCACAGCGCTTGAGGAGGTAAAGGCCACAATGAGGAGAGAGCCTTACCACAGCGCTTGAAGAGGTAAAGGCCACCATGAGGAGAGAGCCTTACCACAGCGCTTGAAGAGGTAAAGGCCACCATGAGGAGAGATCCTTACCACAGCGCTTGAGGAGGTAAAGGCCACAATGAGGAGAGAGACTTACCACAGCGCTTGAGGAGGTAAAGGCCACAATGAGGAGAGAGCCTTACCACAGCGCTTGAGGAGGTAAAGGCCACAATGAGGAGAGAGCCTTACCACCGCGCTTGAAGAGGTAAAGGCCACAATGAGGAGAGAGCCTTACCACAGCGCTTGAAGAGGTAAAGGCCACAATGAGGAGAGAGCCTTGAGGAGGTAAAGGCCACAATGAGGAGAGACCACCAGCGCTTGAGGAGGTAAAGGCCACAATGAAAGGCCACAATGAGGAGGTAAAGGCCACAATGAGGAGAACCTTACCACAGCGCTTGAGGAGGTAAAGGCCACAATGAGGAGAGAGCCTTACCACAGCTCTTGAGGAGGTAAAGGCCACCATGAGGAGAGAGCCTTACCACAGCGCAATGAAGAGGTAAAGGCCACAATGAGGGAGAGAGCCTTACCACAGCGCTTGAGGAGGTAAAGGCCACAATGAGGAGAGAGCCTTACCACCGCGCTTGAAGTGGTAAAGGCCACAATGAGGAGAGAACCTTACCACCGCGCTTGAAGAGGTAAAGGCCACCATGATGAGAGAGCCTTACCACAGCGCTTGAGGAGGTAAAGGCCACAATGAGGAGAGAGTTTTACCACAGCTCTTGAGGAGGTAAAGGCCACCATGAGGAGAGAGCCTTACCACAGCGCTTGAGGAGGTAAAGGCCACCATGAGGAGAGAGCCTTACCACAGCGCTTGAGGAGGAAAAGGCCACAATGAGGAGAGAGCCTTACCACAGCGCTTGAGGAGGTAAAGGCCACAATGAGGAGAGAGCCTTACCACAGCTCTTGAGGAGGTAAAGGCCACCATGAGGAGAGAGCCTTACCACAGCGCTTGAAGAGGTAAAGGCCACCATGAGGAGAGAGCCTTACCACAGCGCTTGAAGAGGTAAAGGCCACAATGAGGAGAGAGCCTTACCACAGCTTGAGGAGGTAAAGGCCACAATGAGGAGAGAGCCTTACCACAGGAGGTAAAGGCCACAATGAGGAGAGAGCCTGAGGAGGTACCATGAGGAGAGCACTTGAAGAGGTAAAGGCCACAATGAGGAGAGAGCCTTACCACAGCGCTTGAAGAGGTAAAGGCCACCATGAGGAGAGAGCCTTACCACAGCGCTTGAGGAGGTAAAGGCCACAATGAGGAGAGAGCCACAGCGCTTGAGGAGGTAAAGGCCACCACAGAGAGAGCCTTACCACAGCGCTTGAGGAGGTAAAGGCCACAATGAGGAGAGAGCCTTACCACAGCGCTTGAGCCAATAATGAGAGGTAAAGGCCACAATGAGGAGAGAGCCTTACCAGAGCCTTACCACAGCGCTTGAGGAGGTAAAGGCCACAATGAGGAGAGAGCCTTACCCACTTGAGGAGGTAAAGGCAATGAGGAGAGAGCCTTTGAAGAGGTAAAGGCCACAATGAGGAGAGAGCCTTACCACAGCGCTTGAAGAGGTAAAGGCCACCATGAGGAGAGAGCCTTACCACAGCGCTTGAGGAGGTAAAGGCCACAATGAGGAGAGAGCCTTACCACAGCGCTTGAAGAGGTAAAGGCCACAATGAGGAGAGAGCCTTACCACAGCGCTTGAGGAGGTAAAGGCCACAATGAGGAGAGAGCCTTACCACAGCGCTTGAGGAGGTAAAGGCCACAATGAGGAGAGAGCCTTACCACAGCGCTTGAGGAGGTAAAGGCCACAATGAGGAGAGAGCCTTACCACAGCGCTTGAGGAGGTAAAGGCCACAATGAGGAGAGAGCCTTACCACCGCGCTTGAAGAGGTAAAGGCCACAATGAGGAGAGAACCTTACCACAGCTCTTGAGGAGGTAAAGGCCACCATGAGGAGAGAGCCTTACCACAGCGCTTGAGGAGGTAAAGGCCACAATGAGGAGAGAGTTTTACCACAGCTCTTGAGGAGGTAAAGGCCACCATGAGGAGAGAGCCTTACCACGGCGCTTGAGGAGGTAAAGGCCAACATGATGAGAGAGCCTTACCACAGCGCTTGAGGAGGTAAAGGCCACCATGAGGAGAGAGCCTTACCACAGCGCTTGATGAGGTAAAGGCCACCATGAGGAGAGAGCCTTACCACAGCGCTTGAGGAGGTAAAGGCCACCATGAGGAGAGAGCCTTACCACAGCGCTTAATGAGGTAAAGGCCACAATGAGGAGAGAGCCTTACCACAGTGCTTAATGAGGTAAAGGCCACAATGAGGAGAGAGCCTTACCACAGCGCTTGATGAGGTAAAGGCCACCATGAGGAGAGAGCCTTACCACAGCGCTTGAATAGGTAAAGGCCACCATGAGGAGAGAGCCTTACCACAGCGCTTAATGAGGTAAAGGCCACAACGAGGAGAGAGCCTTACAACAGCGCTTAATGAGGTAAAGGCCACAATGAGGAGAGAGCCTTACCACAGTGCTTAATGAGGTAAAGGCCACAATGAGGAGAGAGCCTTACCACAGCGCTTGATGAGGTAAAGGCCACCATGAGGAGAGAGCCTTACCACAGAGCTTGAATAGGTAAAGGCCACCATGAGGAGAGAGCCTTACCACAGCGCTTAATGAGGTAAAGGCCACAACGAGGAGAGAGCCTTACAACAGCGCTTAATGAGGTAAAGGCCACAACGAGGAGAGAGCCTTACAACAGCGCTTAATGAGGTAAAGGCCACAATGAGGAGAGAGCCTTACAACAGCGCTTGAGGAGGTAAAGGCCACAATGAGGAGAGAGCCCTACAACAGCTAGGAAGAAGGAAAAGAAAAGATAACTCATGTTTACTGTTATCCTGTTTCTCACTCTCAACAACTTAGTAGTTACTATAGTACTGACTGTGCTGTTTCTCACTCTGAACAACTTTGTAGTTACTATAGTACTGACTGTGCTGTTTCTCACTCTGAACAACTTTGTAGTTACTATAGTACTGACTGTGCTGTTTCTCACTCTGAACAACTTAGTAGTTACTATAGTACTGACTGTGCTGTTTCTCACTCTGAACAACTTTGTAGTTACTATAGTACTGACTGTGCTGTTTCTCACTCTGAACAACTTTGTAGTTACTATAGTACTGACTGTGCTGTTTCTCACTCTGAACAACTTTGTAGTTACTATAGTACTGACTGTGTTGTTTCTCACTCTGAACAACTTTGTAGTTACTATAGTACTGACTGTGCTGTTTCTCACTCTGAACAACTTTGTAGTTACTATAGTACTGACTGTGCTGTTTCTCACTCTGAACAACTTAGTAGTTACTATAGTACTGACTGTGCTGTTTCTCACTCTGAACAACTTTGTAGTTACTATAGTACTGACTGTGCTGTTTCTCACTCTGAACAACTTTGTAGTTACTATAGTACTGACTGTGCTGTTTCTCACTCTGAACAACTTTGTAGTTACTATAGTACTGACTGTGCTGTTTCTCACTCTGAACAACTTAGTAGTTACTATAGTACTGACTGTGCTGTTTCTCACTCTGAACAACTTAGTAGTTACTATAGTACTGACTGTGCTGTTTCTCACTCTGAACAACTTAGTAGTTACTATAGTACTGACTGAGCTGTTTCTCACTCTGAACAACTTTGTAGTTACTATAGTACTGACTGTGCTGTTTCTCACTCTGAACAACTTTGTAGTTACTATAGTACTGACTGTGCTGTTTCTCACTCTGAACAACTTTGTAGTTACTATAGTACTGACTGTGCTGTTTCTCACTCTGAACAACTTTGTAGTTACTATAGTACTGACTGTGCTGTTTCTCACTCTGAACAACTTTGTAGTTACTATAGTACTGACTGTGCTGTTTCTCACTCTGAACAACTTAGTAGTTACTATAGTACTGACTGTGCTGTTTCTCACTCTGAACAACTTTGTAGTTACTGTATTTCTGACTGTTATCCTGTTTATCTCACTCTGAACAGCTTAGTAGTACAGATGCACAATTGAAAGCAAGTACGGCAACTGCACCGCCCGAAACCGCAAGGCTCTCCAGAGGGTGGTGCGGTCTGCCCAACGCATTACCGGGGGCAAACTACCCGCCCTCCAGGATACCTACAGCACCCGATATCACAGGAAGGCCAAAAATATCATCATGAACATCAACCCCCCGAGCCACTGCTTGTTCACCCATCTATCATCCAGAAGGCGAGGTCAGTGCAGGGGCATCAAAGCAGGGACCGAGAGACTGAAAAACAGTTTCTATCTCAAAGCCATCAGACTGTTAACTTAAACAGTCATCACTAGCATATTAGAGGCTGCTTGCTGCATATAGGCATAGACTAGAAATCACTGGCCACTTAAAGGAATGGAACACCAGTCAATTTAATAATGTTTACAAATCTTGCATTACTCATCTCATATGTATATACTGTATTCTATACCATATCTTAGTCCATTCCGCTCTGACATTACTCGTCCAAATGTATATAGTCTTAATTCATTCCAACTTAGATTTGTGTGTATTGGGTATATATTGTGAAATTTGCTAGATATTACTTGTTAGATATTACTGCGCTGTCGGAGCTAGGAGCACAAGCATTTTGCAACCCCCACAATAACATCTGCTAATCACGTGTATGTGACCAATAACATTTGATTAGTACTGTATTTCTGACTGCTATTCTTTCTTTTTGCAACATGAAATCACTATCAGTTAGCATGTGGAACGTTCAGGACCTAAACTCATCAACCTTTGGATTGAAGAGTTTGGCACTGGAGTTCAACAAAAATTCTACAAGATGTTGACGTCATCATTCTGCAGGAGACATGGTGTAAAGTAGACATTGTCATTCACTGTCCCACAGGCTATAGAAAGGTAATTGTGCCATCACAGCTCAATAGAGGCAGAGCCTCTGGAGGACTGATCATTTGGTACAAATCCCAACTACAACGTCTAATTGATCCCCTCAAAATTGGGAAATATCACAATTGGATAAAACTGAAAAAATGACTTGTACTGACAGAAAACTGTGTGTTCCTTTGCGCAATATATATATATTAGTGGTAGTGGTTAGTGCCTAGTGGTTAGTGTGTTGGGCCAGTAACCAGCTGGTAGCCTAGTGGTTAGTGTGTTGGGCCAGTAACCAGCTGGTAGCCTAGTGGTTAGTGTGTTGGGCCAGAAACCAGCTGGTAGCCTAGTGGTTAGTGTGTTGGGCCAGTAACCAGCTGGTAGCCTAGTGGTTAGTGTGTTGGGCCAGTAACCAGCTGGTAGCCTAGTGGTTAGTGTGTTGGGCCAGTAACCAGCTGGTAGCCTAGTGGTTAGTGTGTTGGGCCAGTAACCAGCTGGAAGCCTAGTGGTTAGTGTGTTGGGCCAGTAACCAGCTGGTAGCCTAGTGGTTAGTGTGTTGGGCCAGTAACCAGCTGGTAGCCTAGTGGTTAGTGTGTTGGGCCAGTAACCAGCTGGTAGCCTAGTGGTTAGTGTGTTGGGCCAGTAACCAGCTGGTAGCCTAGTGGTTAGTGTGTTGGGCCAGTAACCAGCTGGTAGCCTAGTGGTTAGTGTGTTGGGCCAGTAACCAGCTGGAAGCCTAGTGGTTAGTGTGTTGGGCCAGTAACCAGCTGGTAGCCTAGTGGTTAGTGTGTTGGGCCAGTAACCAGCTGGTAGCCTAGTGGTTAGTGTGTTGGGCCAGTAACCAGCTGGTAGCCTAGTGGTTAGTGTGTTGGGCCAGTAACCAGCTGGTAGCCTAGTGGTTAGTGTGTTGGGCCAGTAACCAGCTGGTAGCCTAGTGGTTAGTGTGTTGGGCCAGTAACCAGCTGGTAGCCTAGTGGTTAGTGTGTTGGGCCAGTAACCAGCTGGTAGCCTAGTGGTTAGTGTGTTGGGCCAGTAACCAGCTGGTTAGTGGTTAGTGTGTTGGGCCAGTAACCAGCTGGTAGCCTAGTGGTTAGTGTGTTGGGCCAGTAACCAGCTGGTAGCCTAGTGGTTAGTGTGTTGGGCCAGTAACCAGCTGGTAGCCTAGTGGTTAGTGTGTTGGGCCAGTAACCAGCTGGTAGCCTAGTGGTTAGTGTGTTGGGCCAGTAACCAAAAGGTTGCTGGATCAAATCCTCAAGCTGACAAGGTACAAATCTGTTGGTCTGCCCCTGAACAAGGCAGTTAACCCATGGTTCCCAGGTAGGCCATCATTGTAAATGCAAATTTGTTTTATTTATTCAAAAAAGCTTTAAAAAGGACAATCAAAATCCATTCGACTCCCGAAGTGCTGACCAGGAGCTCAATAAGAATGTTCAGGCCCTCAAATTTGATCCTGAGTGTAGGTTATGTCCCTGACATCTGGAATCAAGGACTCATAACCCCAGAGGCATGTGTGTGAACAGTAGGTGGTGAACAGTAGTGGTGAAGGTTTTCTGTAGTATTAGAAATGAAAGAGTTCTAAACGTCCTTAATAAGCAATGTCTTGAGTAAAAGCCAAATTAGATTCATACCAAAACATTGCACGACCGATCATATTTACACCCTACACACCCTGATAAAACAAACATGTCCACCAAAATAATACCAAAATGTATGCTTGCATTATCGACTTCCAAAAATATTTGGATTCTATTTGGCATAAGCGACTGTTCAACAAAGTTATTGAAAGTGGTGTAGGGGGTAAAACAAATGACATAATTAAATCAATGTGTACAGGCAACACGTGCAGCATAAAAATTGGCAAGAAAATAACAGAATTCTTTAACCAACCAGGGGTGGGGCCTTCGCCAGGGTTGCTGTCTGAGCCCTGCACTCCTCAATATTTACATCAATGAATTGGCTACTGTTCTAGAGAAATCCTCAGCCCCTGGTATTAGTCTCCACAATTCAGAGGTTAAATGCCTGCTCTTCGCAGATGACCTGTGCCTGCTGTCACCCACAGCACATGGCCTACAGCAAAGCCTGGACCTGCTGGAGCAGTACTGCCAGACCTGGGCCCTGGCAGTAAACCCCCAAAATACTAAAATAATGATTTTCCAGAGAAGATGCAGATCTCAGGGAATTAGACCAAAGTTCTCAAATGGTACAAAATACAATGCCTTCAGAGAGTATTCATACCCTTAGACTTTTTCCACATTTTGTTAGGTTACAGACTTGTTTTTCCCCTCATCAATCTACACACGATACCCCATAATGACAAAGCAAAAACAGGTTAAGAAATTTGAGCAAATTCCTAAAATAAAAAAAGACTGAAATCTCACATTTACATAAGTATTCAGACCTTTTACTCAGTACTTTGTTGAAGCTCCTTTGGCAGTGATTACACCCTCGAGTCTTCTTGGATATGACACTACAAGCTTGGCACTCCTGTATTTGGGGAGCCCCAGTCTGAGGTCCTGAGCACTCTGGAGCAGGTTTTCATCAAGGATGTCTCTGTACTTTGCTCCGTTCAGTATTGCCTCGATCCTGACTAGTCTCCCAGTCCCTGTCACTGAAAAACATCCCCACAGCATGATGCTGCTACCACCAAACTTCACCGAAGGGATGTTGCCAGCTGTCCTCCAGATGTGATGTTTGGCATTCAAGCCAAAGAGTTCGATCTTGGTTTCATCAGACTAGAGAATCTTGTTTCTCTTGGTCTGTGAGTCTTTATGTGCCTTTTGACAAACTCAAAGCGGGGTGTCACGTGCCTTTTACTGAGGAGTGGCTTCCGACTGGCCACTCTACCATAAAGGCCTGCTTGGTGGAGTGCTGCAGAGATGGTTATCCATCTGGAAGGTTCTCCCATCTCCACAGAGGAAATCCTGGAGCTCTGTCAGTGTCACCATTAGATTCTTGGTCACCTCCCTGAGCAAAGCCCTTCTCCCCCGATTGCTCAGTTTGGCCGGATGGCCAGCTCTTAGGAAGAGACTTGGTGGTTCCAAACTCCTTCCATTTAAGAATGATGGAGGCCACTGTATTCTTAAGGATTATCAATTATGTAGAAATGTTTTGGTACCCTTCCCCAGATCTGTGCCTCGACACAATCCTGTCTCGGAGCTCTATGGACAATTCCTTCGACCTCGTTGCTTGGTTTTTGCTCCGACTTGCACTGTCAACTGTGGGACCTTATATAGAAAGGTGTGTGCCTTTCCAAATCATGTCCAATCAATTAAATTTACCACATGGGAGACTCCAGTCATCTCAAGGATGATCAATGGGAACAGGATGCACCTGAGCTCAACTTCGTGTCTCAAAGCATAGGGTATGAATACTTATGTAAATAAGGTATTTGTTTTTTTTGTTTTTAACACATTTGCAAAAATGACTAAAAACCTGTTTCCACTCTGTCATTATGGGGTATTGTGTGTGGATTGCTGAGGATTATGTTTTATTTCATCAATTTTCAAACAAGGCTGTAACTTAACAAAATGTGGAAAAAGACAAGGGGTCTGAATACTTTCCCGCCATTAAAAAAACAACAAATTAATATACTAACAACAATGTGGCTAAAATAAATTGTATGTGTTATTGAACAAATTGAACTTGATGGCGGCGAGGTGTGGGGTCCACTTACAGAACAAGATTTCATCCAATGGGACAAACACCTCATTGAAACCCTGCATGTAGAGTTCTGTAAGATTCTCCTACATGTCCAGAGGAAAACTACAAGCAATGCATGCAGGGCAGAATTAGGCTAATATTCACTAATAATAAAGGCTACAAAAATAGCAAATAAGTTTTGGAAACATCTAAAATACAGTGACCCCCTCTCATAACATTACCAAGTCCTGCAATGCCAAGAACTGAGCAAAGAAAAGAGTCCCCTCATCCAGCTGGTCCTGGGGCTGAGTTCACAAACCTGTTCTACTAACACACTGAAGCCTCAGGACCAGAACATCCAATCAATCAGAATGAACCGAACTACAACGCAGTCAAAACAAAACGTATTACTTATTGGAAAACAAGCACAAAGCCAAAGGCAGTGCTGTCTGGCCCTAAATGGACAGTACACTGTGGAAAAGTATTTGACCACGGTTAGTGATGAAAACCTTAGAAAAACCTTGACAAAGTACAGGTTCAGTGAGCACAGCCTTCCCATTGAGAAGGGTAGACACATGAAAACCTGGCTCCCTGTAGAGGAAAGGCTGTGCAACCACTGCACCACAGCATAACCTGAGACGGAGCTGCATTTCCTGACAACATGTAAAAAAAACTAAAAAACAATTAGTGTCATTTTCCCAAATTTGAAACCCTTATTCAAGGTTTCAAAGACCTCTCTGATGAGAATAGGTTACCCGTCCTGTTGGGGGAGGACACAGAGAGCTGTGGGTTGGCAGCGCACTACATTGCTGCCTGCCATAAGTTGAGGGACAGTGTCTGACAGACCAACCAACCTGCATGTTTCTTCTAAGCCATTGTTATTGTCCATTGTATGGTTATTTTGACCCTTGATTATTGTTGTTACTATTGTCCCGTTGACTATATTGATAATTATTATTTAAATTATGTTAATATTGTACATCTCCAAAGTATTCTTTGGCAATATTTACATTGTTACGTCACACCAATAAAGCAAATTGAATTGAGAGAGAGAGAGAGAGAGAGAGAGAGAGAGAGAGAGAGAGAGAGAGACACAACACCAGGTTAACTCCTCAGAAATCTGAATCAATAACATAAAAATAATACAAGTTGACTTATGAGATACTGACGAGACACATTAGATGTGGACTATGTTGGACAAACAGCACGAATGTCTGAGGCTATTGACTAACTTTTCATCATTTTAAATGATCAATGAGTAATTGACCCACGCCATGTGCTTTGCAATAGTTGATACTTAATTAGATACATCATCAGAAGTTCATTGCCCAAGGCTCACCTTGAGACTAGCTGTGTCTTGCACGTGGGACTGTGTCTTTCTGATAGGCCATGCTGTTTTCCTCAACGTGTCTGTGTCTATGGAACACCCAAAACGTAAGTGTCCCTTCCACGAGCCAGTGGTCAGAAAACAGTTGAAACTGTCATCTTTAAGGAGAGTCCCACGCCTGTGGGGAAAACAGGGAGGCTGGACACGAAGTACATGAACCCACGTCTACACATCTTGAAGTACACGACTGCACTGATCATAAGGAGTAGGAGAGAAGACATGGTCACCAGGGCAATTATCAAATAAAGCATGAAGTTACAGCTTGCCTGTGAGGGAATTAATCTGTGAATTCAAAGAGCTTGTTCAAAACAGGCCAAAACTACATTGACTGTTGCAGTGGCTGAGAGGAACTCAAGCCCGTTGTCCCTTGCCATGATCACATGGGTTTGTTTAGGCTAGTCCTGCTCTTCAAAACAGCCTCACAGTCCTGATTTCTCCACTGTGTATGCCAATAGTGAAGGGGTTGGGCTGCGGTGCTTAGGAGAGCCACACGTTATGGCCGGAGTCGGCGTCCACAGCAACCACTTTGGTAACCAGGTAACTTTTAGGTGCCTCCAGCAGCAGCAGGTCCTCTGTGATGAAGCCAGATGATTGGACAGGTTACAGAACAACGGGTATGTTGTCATTATGGTCACCGATGAACACCCTTCACAGTGCAGGTACTGGAGAGAGGAAGGGTACCATCGTCTTGAGCTGTGACTCCCACCTTTTAGTGACTGGCCTGCTGGTAATCAAAGGGGCGCGAAGTGAATAGCTCTCCGGTCTGCATTAATAGAGAAGGAAAAGGGTGTTTCTGGGTTTATGCCCTATGATGAAGAGTATAATATTTTAGCATTGGATCCCGTGTTTAGATCCTCGGCTCTCATCCTTATCACTAATGTGCCTCTACGTTGGTTTTCCCAAACTTTAGCAGTGTACTCGCTCTGAGGAAAAGTATGGGGATTGTCATTCACGTCGTCCACTATGATGGATATTCATTTTCTACTGGACAGTGAGGGAGAATCAGAGTCACCGACTGTCACCGTGATGTTATAGTGTGGGTTCATCTCTCTGTCCAATATACCCTCAGTCACCAACAAAGTATTTCTTAACCTCTGATATCAATTTAAAAAGGAATACTGTCTGAGATGGCACACTTGACCCGGCCGCCATTTCCAGTGTCCAGGTCATGCATGTTTAGCAAAGCAACCATGGTACCAGGTTGAGAATCCTCGGCCACCATAGCGGAGGCAGATTTCACAGCTATCACAGGCTCAATGTCATTCACATCAATCACTTCAATTATGAGTTTACAGGGTGACGCCTGACCCCCGCCATCTTTAGCTTGGACATCTACCTCAGGCGCACTCGCCTCCTCATAGTCCACTTGACCCACTACCCTCACCTCACCGCGGGGACATTGTCATTGGTATCCAGAACATGGATGTGAATAGACACGGTGCCTGACCTGGCAGAATTACCCCCGACAACACCACTGATGGTCAGAGTTATTCTGCCTGGGTCTCCTGGTCCAAGGCTTTTTTCAGAACCAGTTCTGGGTTATGGTATTTCATTAATTGGGGTGATCATTTTTAGGGCAAAATGATTAGTGTGGCTCAGTTTATAACCACGAACTGAGTTGGTTCCCAAATCAGGGTCATGCACACTCTCTAGAGGGAAGCGTCTATCCCAGCACCGTTGACTCGACCAGGTCAAGACCAATTTCCCCAGGAGCAAAAGCAGGGCTGTTGTCCTTCATATCCTGAATATCTAAAACAAGACTGTACAGTGTACACTTTGAGAGGATCCTCCAGCAGCAATTGATACTGTAGAACGCATACATTCTCTTGTACGCACAACCCCTCTCTATTTATTTGCTCGCTGACCTACAGAGAGCTGAAACCAGAGTCAAGAGTCACAGAGCTGCAGAGTGCCCTCCGCCACGATGCGGGCTCGACGTGCCCCAAGTTCAGGCAATTTCTTCCTCAGATCTTTTGCCACATTCCCAATGACTGAACAGCGCACATCTCCAAGCAACGGTACAAAGAGAAAGATATTCACCCGAAACTGCATCCCTTAACTTTGTTTTAAGTATTGTTGTTCTATGGTACATCCTTTGTTGACATAAAAAAAAATAAGTATATATATATTCACACACAGTGGGGAGAACAAGTATTTGATATTTTGATGCAAAATAATTACAAAAAAAAATATCATACAATGTGATTTTCTGGATTCTTGTTTTAGATTCCATCTCTCACAGTTGAAGTGTACCTATGATAAAACATTACAGACCTCTACATGCTTTGTAAGTAGGAAAACCTGCAAAATCGACAGTGTATCAAATACTTGTTCTCCCCACTGTATATATATATATATATATATATATATATATATATATATATATATACATACACAGTACCAGTCAAAGGTTTGGACACACCTACTCATTCAAGGGTTTTTCTTTATTTTTACTATTTTCTACATTGTAGAATAACAGTGAAGACATTAAAACTATGAAATAACACATCCGGAATCATGTAGTAACCCAAAAAAACGTAACAAAATCAAATATATTTTAAATTCTAGATTTCTTCAAAGTAGCCACCCTTTGCCTTGATGACAGCTTTGCAAACTCATGGCATTCTCTTAATCAGTTTCAACTGGAATGCTTTTTCAAGTCTTGAAGGAGTTCACACATATGCTGAGCACTTGTTGGCTGTCTTTCCATCACTCTGCGGTCCAACTCATCACAAACCATCTCAATTGGTTTGAGGTCGGGTGAATGCAAAGGCCAGGTCATCTGATGCAGCATTCCATCACTCCCCTTCTTGGTCAAATAGCCCTTACACAGCCGGAAGGTGTGTTGGGTCACTGTCCTGTTGAAAAACAAATGATAGTCCCACTAAGCGCAAACCAGAGGGGATGGCGTATCTCTGCAGAATTCTGTGGTAGCCATGCTGGTTAAGTGTGCCTTAAATTCTAAATAAATCACTGAGTGTCATCAGCATAGCACCCCCTAACCATCACACCTCCTCCTCCATGCTTCACGATGGGAACCACACATGCAGAGATTTACATTTACATTTAACATTACATTTAAGTCATTTAGCAGACGCTCTTATCCAGAGCGACTTACAAATTGGTGCATTCACCTTATGACATCCAGAGATCATCCGTTCACCTACTCTGCGTCTCACAAAGACACGGAGGTTGGAACCAACTATATCAAATTTGGACCCATCAGACCAAAGAGCAGATTTCCACCTGTCTAATGTCCATTGCTCGTGTTTCTTGGCCCAAGCAAGTCTCTTCTTATTATGAAGCTGGTTGAGAGAATGCAAAGAGTGTGCAAAGATGTCATCAAGGCAAATATTGGCTACTTTAAAGAATCTAAAATAAATTTTGATTTGTTGAACACTTTTTTGGTTACTACATGATTCCATATGTGTTCTTTCATAAGACATCCTCATGATCTTTGGAGTCCCGGCTTTCGTTGTGAATTAACATATACCGTGTTTATTTAATTTATGCTTCACAGCGCTAACCGGAATGAAGGTAGCAGCAACCTTGAAATGAGCTCATACGCTTGGCCTGCTCTTATACATCGTATTCCTAAATATGGTAGTAAGTCACACCAAATAATTGAAGGCACATATCAGTAGCCAAGATATTCAGCTTTCCGCAGACATCCTGCTTTTGCAGATAGGGGCTACCGTTCTCATACCAGACAGAATTGAATAAAACAAATCCAATAAGGTCTCCAAATATGGGGACTTTACATTTAAAGAGGTTTTAAGAATAAAGGTTGTCAACAAGTGATTGGAAAAGTCTATAAGGTCACTTCAACAACAGACATGTTCACATAAATATTAGCAAGACAACTGTACACACTAACTCGCGCAGTACAGCTAAACACTTTCTACACATGTGTGAGCACGTGATGTGACATACATAAATCATTACAAGGAACAAAGGAAAATAATGATTATGTCGTGTCTCACATGTATAAGGGGTGTTCAGTGACATGGAAAGTGGCGGCCAACTGCAGCAAGGAGGCAAACACTATCAAAACAGGCTTCTCATCTCATCCTTCTGTCTAAATTGCTCCACCCTTCCAAAAACGTTCCATCTGTTTTACATTGTGATTAGAAATGGTGGCCTAAGTACCTAGAATACACATCAAACGCGTAACACAATTGAATAGAGAGGCCTACCTCTGGGGACCCCTGGGAGTCATCAAATGCTTCAGCAAAGATTGTTGGTGTTGTTCTCAGAGTCTGGTCCACAAGCAGCGTGTTGTCATTGGAAGATCTGACGAACTTGAAGTCACTTGTGCGCGAGCCTGTCGTCAGGTATGCGTCATAATTGTATGTGCTGCGGAGAGTTCCAGCGCCATCCAGCTCTGGGTAGTTGGGAGGGAGATACGTGCTGGGGATGGCGACCGTTCCGTCAAACAACAGTCTGGGCTTTCTCCTGCGGCAAAACTTCACGGTTAGGATGACAATGATGAAGGTGAAGTAAAAGGTGGAAACGGACACCAGCGCGATGATCAGATAAGAGGTGAGTTTGGAATTGTTTTCATCATAAGAGATGTCTTTCAGTTTTGGCACTTCAGCCAAGTTATCAGAAATCACTAAATACATGGTACAGGTGGCAGAGAGAGAGGGCTGTCCGTTATCTTTCACTGACACAATGAGGTTCTGTTTCATGCTGTCAGATTCAGAAATGTCCCGCTGTGTCCTGATCTCTCCGCTGTGGAGACCAATAGTGAAAAGTCCTGGATCAGTGGATTTGACTATATGATAGGACAGCCAGGCGTTCTGGCCGGAGTCCGAGTCCACCGCTATCACCTTGGAAACCAGAGAGCCCTCGTGCGCAGCTTTGGGGACCAGTTCAGTCATGAAGGATTTTCCCTCCGGGGCGGGGTATAGTATCTGAGGAGAGTTGTCATTCACATCCGTTATGAACACACTGACCGTGACGTTGCTGTTGAGTGGAGGAGAACCGTTGTCTCTTGCCACCACGTGGACTTTAAAACTCCTGAATTGCTCATAATCAAACGACTTCACAGCGTGGATCACCCCCGTGTCTCCGTTAATGGATAAAAACGAGGACACTTGGACACCGTTCACCTCACCGGGAAAGAGAGAATACATCACTGTGCCGTTCTGTCTCCAGTCTGGGTCGCGTGCAGTAACGGAACACACGGAGGAACCGGGTTTGTTATTTTCAGTCACGTGGGCTTTATAGGACTGTTCCTCAAACACAGGTGGGTTGTCGTTAACGTCAGCTACAGATAACTGAACACTTTTAGAGGAGGACAGAGGTGGAGAGCCCTCGTCGGTGGCAGTGATTGTAATGTTGTAATCAGACACCAGTTCTCGGTCCAGTTCGCCCGTGGTCACCAGAGAATAGTAGTTTTTGATGGATGGCACCAGCTTAAAGGGGAGGTTTTGCTGAATGGAGCAGCGGACCTGTCGGTTATTTTCAGAGTCTCTATCCTGCACGTTAATGATGCCCACCTCTGTACCAGGTGACGCGTTCTCGGGTATGGGGTTAGTCAGAGATTGTAGATATATCACAGGAGCGTTGTCATTAACATCTGTGATGTCTATTATGACTTTAGAATATGATGCTAACCCTAAACCATCCTTAGCTTTGATTCGCAATTCAAATGATGAAAATTCTTCAAAATCTATAGTGCCAATAACTCGTATGTCTCCTGTTTTACGGTCGATAGAAAATATGTTCTTTACGTCTTCTGAAACATGAACGAAGTCATACGTGATCTCCCCATTTGCTCCGTCATCTGCATCCGCAGCACTCACTGTAACCACTACAGTATCTAAAGGAGAGTTTTCAGGCAGACTGGCTTTATAGACGGCCTGGCTAAACACTGGGGCGTTATCGTTAGCATCCAGTACAGTGACGTGTATGAGTACAGTACCTGATCTCTGCGGAGAGCCTCCGTCTACAGCTGTAAGCAATAATTTAACATCCTGCTTTTGTTCTCGATCAAGCTCCTTCTCTAGAACAAGATCCACAGTATGACTATCTACAATCAAAACGAAATTGACATTCCTTTCAAGTGTGTATCTTTGAACCGAGTTCTGTCCTATATCCGCGTCATGAGCCTCCTCCAATGAGAATCGAGTGCCTTTA
Source organism: Oncorhynchus keta (assembly GCF_023373465.1). Lineage (NCBI taxonomy): Eukaryota > Metazoa > Chordata > Actinopteri > Salmoniformes > Salmonidae > Oncorhynchus > Oncorhynchus keta. Next base: position 31,349,123 of record NC_068450.1, read on the forward strand.
GCTGCAGATTCCCATATTTCCATATCTATCATCTCCTCGTTAAATTGTGGATAGTTGTCATTAATATCTTGAACATGAAGGCTAATACGTTGCAGCTCCAAAGGATTTTCCAATACAAGTTCCTGTTTTAAAACGCACAAAGCCTTATTGCCACAAAGCCCCTCTCTGTCAATCCTTTCAGCAACAATCAAATCTCCGGTACTCAGATTAATGTCACAATACCGTTTTTGGTTTCCTTCGGTATCAATACGGGCCTTACGAGCGGACAGTCTGCTCGCCTCCAGCCCGAGATCCTTGGCTATATTTCCAATAACAGATCCTCGTTTCATCTCCTCCGGAAAAGAATAGCTCACGTCTCCATAGGCGGAGTGCAGCGGTAGAAGAAAGAAAACAAAGCCACAGACCAGGCCTGTCACTGTGAATATTTTGTGCTCCATCCTTAGATAAGAACGGTGGAGAAATAAGGCTGCAGTTATGTGCGTCACTATATGCAAATATCCAAAGTGAAGATATAGTTTTCAATCGAATATAATTCCAATCAAGCCGAGAAAACACTAACAAAAGTCAGGTCCCCACGACTTTCTGCAGCGCAGTGAACAACCCAGAGCGTTGTATTCGTCAACATGAAGTTGCTCACCAGGTGAACAGCGACACTTTCAGTGCACTTCATAAATTGCATGTTTTAAATGACAACACACGGACGAACCCATTATTGATTTGATCAAATGCAAAGCACACTATCGGGCCAAGCTCATGAAATAGACATAGAAGATCAAGACAGCCAGAATAAACGAGGATGAAGGCAATCCGCACATAACAGAACATAACACCTGGACAGCTATACCCGTAAAAGAGGAAATCTCACTTTTCTTCTCATTCTCCATTTACATTTCAGCTGATAAAGACAATATGTTTGTCCAGGGGCGCAACTTTCCCTGGGGATGGGGGACATGTCCCCCCCATATTCTGAAATTGCATCTTTGTTCCCCCCAGTTATCTCATTGAAATGTGATGGGAAAAATTGCAATGGTGTGCTTTAGGACCATGCGGATGACTTAGCGCAGTAGGGTAGGCTGTTTGGAGTGTTAAAATAAAATATGTATACACTATCGAACAGTAATGGTGGAATGTCGTTTCTCTTTGCTCATTTTAGCTGTTCTTGCCATAATATGGACTTGGTCTTTTATCAAATAAGGATATCTTCTGTATACATCCCCTACCTTGTCACAACACAACTGATTGGCTCAAATGCATTAACTTCTTATGGCTGGGGGCAGTATTGAGTAGCTTGGCTGAATAAGGTGCCCAGAGTAAACTGCCTGCTACTCATTCCCAGTTGCTAATATATGCATATTATTATATGTTGATGTAAAACACTATGAAGTTTCTAATACTGTTTGAATGATGTCTGTGAGTATAACAGAACTCATATGGCAGGCAAAAATCTGAGAAAAAATCCAACCAGGAAGTGGGAAATCTGAGGTTGGTCATTTTTCAACTCATTCCCTATTGAAGATACAGTGGGATATTGGTCATGTTGCACTTCCTAAGGCTTCCACTGGATGTCAACAGTCTTTAGAACCTAGTTTGATGCTTCTAATGTAAAGTGGTGGTGAATGAGAGGGGAATGAGTCAGAGGTCTGGCAGAATGCTTTGAGCTAGTGCGCTCGTTCACGTGAGAGGTAGCTCGCATTCCATTGCTTTTCTACAGACAAAGGAATTCTCCGGTTGGAACATTATTGAAGATTTATGTTAAAAACATCCTGAAGATTGATTCTATACATCGTTTGACATGTTTGTACGGACTGTAACAGAACGTCTTGACATTTAGTCTGCTCTTGGCCTGAGTAGCAGGCAGTTTGCTTTGGGCACGCTTTTCATACGGACGTGCCCCCCCCCCCCTACTGCTCTCCAGGTCGCTGAGGCACTATTCCAGCAGGTCTTCCGGCATTATGGCATTTCAGAGGACATCGACTCTAACCGTGGCCCCCAATTCACATCACGGGTATGGAGGGCCTTTATGGAGATGGTCGGTGTCACGGTCAGCCTCACTTCCAGGTATAGGCCTCAGTCCAACAGGTAGGTGGAGAGGATGAACCAGGAGCTGGGGAGATTTCTGAGGAGTCCCTGTCAGGACCGGCAGGGAGAGTGAGCTCGCTTCCTTCCATGGGTGGAGTACACACAGAACTCGTTACGTCACTCCTCCACTGGGTTGACCCCCTTCCAGTGTGTTCTGGGTTTTCAGCCGGCCCTGGCTCCATGGACCCCGGGCCAGACCAAAGCTCCTGCGGTTGATGAGTGGTTCAGATGCGCAGAAGTGTGGAGCGCGGCTCACGTGAGACTCCAGCGCACCGTCCTCCGTCAAAAGGAGCAGGCAGACCGCCACCGCTGTGAGACCCCAGTGTACCACCCTGGGGTTCATGTCCGTCTTTCTACCAGGAACCTCCCACTCCGTCTGGAGGTGACGTATAGGTTACAGCTTCCCAGCGACTACCGTATCTCACCTTCTTTTCATGTCTCCCTTTTCAGGCCGGTGGTTCCTGGTCCCCTAGCTGATGCTGTCCCCCATGACACCCCTCCACCTCCCCTGGATATCAGGGCGGTCTGGCTTATGCCGTCAGATCTCTACTGGACTCCTGGATGTCATGGGGTTCGGCTCCAGTATCTGTTGGGCTGGGAGGGTTATGACCCAGAGGAGCAGTGTTGGGTTCCCGTGGAGGACATTCTGGATCCCAACTTCATCTGTGAATTCCACCTTCGCCGCCCGGACTGCGTCGTCCTGCAGCTGGAAGCCACGTGTCGGGGGGGCGACGACGACGACGACGACTCCTTCACTCCGGCATTTGACGTTGCCAGTATACTAACCACCGATCCTGGGATCCATCATTACGCACACTTGGCATCAATCATTACGCACACCTGCACGTCACCATCAGGCACACCTGGACTCACTTAGGTCCTTTCCCCAGTCAGTATTGTTTGTGTTTCATGTCTAGACGCTACTCTTGTTTGTTATATTGTTCGATGTTCCATTTTTTATTAAACTCACCACCTGCACTTGCTTTCCGACTCCCAGCATTTACGGTACAGCCCGTGTTAGGCTACAAACTATCCAAATTATCCACACATAATTTCAACCACCGTAGTCCTATAACATTCCAAAATATGAAATCCCGAACACACACAATATGCTCCATCCAAACTCAAATATGACATTAAAAATACATTTCAAAGCCACAGACAAGGCCTGTCATTTAGAATAATTTGTGCACCATTCTGGCATAAAAATCGACAAAAACACCCAATAATTATATAGATTAGCAAAAGAAAACGGTATTCCACAAAAACATGATAAACTCTCTATCTACAAAATGTAGGTGCAATCCAACCATCCACACTCATTTCTGCAGTGAAATGGCACCAGAGCTTTCTGAATGAAATCAGCAGGGGTGGAGTACTGTATATTACCTTCCTTTGCTGGTGAACAGCGACATTTTGAGTATCCCTACAAAACTATTATCTGATAGTGTGCTAAACACATTTTAATCAAAGTTGCTGGTCGACTGTATGCTTGCTTGATCAAAAAATTGGAGACAGGTATGCCACCCAGCATGAGCGAAAAAACAACTAAAAAACCATGGAAATATAAAACAACACATTTTATTTTAAACAATCGTAAACTCTGCACAGGTTAGGCCTACACTTATGTGAAAAACAATGCATTAGGTAGATTTAACTTCTAAATGATTTTTTCCCTAAAATGCACATGGAAGTTGCACTGTCATTTTGTCATCTGGAACTCATCAGTACAATCCACAACAACAGTGAGTAGAACTGACAACAGGAAAGTCATAGCCTCGTGACAAACAAGCACTCAGAAGAAGCCCTAACTCCTTTACAACAGAAACCGGACATACCTGCACCACAGACAGCGACATCCGCTACTGCTCAAACAAAAACTCCCTACTTTTCTCATCATAGTATAGTCCTACAGAGCTTTGTCAATTTTTCTATTTTGCAATGCCATCCAAGTAGGCCAGCAAACTGATTCCAAATAGAACCAGCGTATCAAATATGTTTTGTAACGTAAAAATTGTGCAGTAGGCAAATCGTTAAAAAAAAAGTTAATTTATCAATCCTACAAAATGTTTTGAACCACAATTCAAACAACATGTAATCTGCAAAATGTCAGCATTGCAATGAAGGTGTTGAATTGATAACATAATCGATTACACCATCATATTTGGAGCTACGTTTAGTTCTTTAAACAGTGGCAGAGGAAACAGACGTTATGACAGTCCCGTGGGAATAGTCGTTTTTATCCTGAACAAAATTGCTTTGTAAAAAAAACTACCTGCAGTTGTAAAACATCTGCCACAGAGCCTATAGAGTTATAACGCACGTCTGTTCAAATAAAGGCCTACCTCTGGGGATCCCTCGGAATCGCGAAAGTCTTCAGCAAATTCAGTTGTAGTTTTTCTCAGTGTCTGGTCCAAGGACAGCGTGTTGTCATTGTAAGATCTGAGGAACTTGAAGTCACTTGTGCGCGAACCTGTCGTTAAGTATGCGTCATAATTGTAGGTGCTGTGGAGAGTTCCCACTCCACCCCCCTCTGCGTAGTTGGGAGGGAGATACGCGCTGGGGATGGCGACCGCTCCGTCAAACAACAGTCTGGGCTTTCTCCTGCGGCAAAACCTCACGGCCAGGATGACAATAATGAAGGTGAGGAAAAATGTGGAGACGGACACCAGCGCGATGATCAGATAAGAGGTGAGTTTGGAATTGTTCTCATCATACGAGATATCTTTCAGTTCTGGCACCTCAGCCAAGTTATCAGAAATCACTAAATACATACTACAGGTGGCAGAGAGAGAGGGCTGTCCGTTATCTTTCACTGACACAATGAGGTTCTGTTTCATGCTGTCAGACTCAGAAATGTCCCGCTTTGTTCTGATCTCTCCACTGTGGAGACCAATAGTGAAAAGTTCCGGATCAGTGGATTTGACAATTTGATATGACAGCCAGGCGTTCTGCCCGGAGTCCGCGTCCACCGCAATCACCTTGGAAACCAGAGAGCCCCGGTGTGCAGCTTTGGGGACAAGTTCGGTCATGAATGAGTTCCCCTCTGGGGCGGGGTACAGTATCTGAGGAGAGTTGTCATTCACATCCGTTATGAACACACTAACTGTGACGTTGCTGCTGAGCGGAGGAGAACCGTTGTCTCTGGCCACCAGGTGGACTTTAAAACTCCTGAACTGCTCATAATCAAACGACCTCACAGCGTGGATCACCCCCGTGTCTCCGTTAACGGATAAAAACGAGGACACCGGGACACCGTTCACCTCACCAGGTAAGAGAGAATAAATCACTGTACCGTTCTGTCTCCAGTCTGGGTCTCGAGCAGTAACGGAACACACGGAGGAACCGGGTTTGTTATTTTCAGTCACGTGGGCTTTATAGGACTGTTCCTCAAACACAGGTGGGTTGTCGTTGACGTCAGCTACAGATAACTGAACACTTTTAGAGGAGGACAGAGGTGGAGAGCCCTCGTCGGTGGCAGTGATTGTAATGTTGTAATCAGACACCAGTTCTCGGTCCAGTTCGCCCGTGGTCACCAGAGAATAGTAGTTTTTGATGGATGGCACCAGCTTAAAGGGAAGGTTTTGCTGAATGGAGCAGCGGACCTGTCGGTTATTCTCAGAGTCTCTATCCTGCACGTTAATGATGCCCACCTCTGTACCAGGAGACGCGTTCTCAGGTATGGAGTGAGTCAGGGATTTTAGATATAGCTCAGGGGCATTGTCATTTATGTCTGTAATGTCTATAATAACTTTACTGTCCGAAGAAAGACCAAAGCCATCTTTCCCTTCAATAAAAAGTTCAAATTGCGTCTCTTCTTCATAATCTATTTCTCCTGTCACTCTAATTTCTCCTGTGTTCTGGTCCATAGTAAATACATTCCTTGCTGTTTCAGATACTCGACTAAATTCATACGTCACCTCTCCATTCAACCCCTCATCTGCATCCGCAGCACTCACTGTAACTGCTACAGTACCCAAAGGAGAGTTTTCTGGCAGACTGGCTTTATAGACGGCCTGGCTAAACACTGGGGCGTTATCGTTAGCATCCAGTACAGTGACGTGTATGACTACAGTACCTGATCTCTGCGGAGTGCCCCCATCTACAGCTGTCATCAACAGTTTCAACTCCTGCTGCTCCTCGCGGTCTAATTCTTTGTCCAGAACTAACTCACCGTATTTAATACCAGCATTATTCGTTTGCAAACCCAAAACAAAATTATTATTCCTTTGTAGTACGTAGCTTTGCACTGCGTTTTGTCCAGTATCTGTGTCGTGAGCTGCGTTTACACGATAGCGAGCTCCTTTCACAGCGGATTCTCTGATTTCTACCTTAATTAAATCCTTGGGAAATATGGGTGAATTATCGTTGATATCTTGGATTTGAAGTGATATATGATGCAACTCAAGTGGACTCTCTAGGACCAATTCGACTTTTAGTATGCATAAAACCTTTTCTCCACAAAGCCCCTCTCTGTCAATCCTCTCCGCAACAATCAGCTCTCCGGTACTCAGATTAATGTCACAATAACGTTTTCGGTTTCCTTCAGTATCAACACGGGCCCTACGAGCGGACAGCCTGCTCGCCTCCAGCCCGAGATCATTGGCTATATTTCCAATAACAGATCCTCGTTTCATCTCCTCCGGAAAAGAATAGCTCACGTCTCCATAGGCGGAGTGCAGCGGTAGAAGAAAGAAAGACAAGCAGAAGACCAGGCCTGACATTGAGAATCCTTTGTTCAGCATCCTTAGACTTCCAACGACATCCATATATATAGTTAAACAGATCGATGTAAGGAGAAAGTATTCCACAAAAAGATCATTCACTAGATTATCAAAACAAAATATGTGCGCAGTCTGACGGTTTACCCCTATTATTTTATGTAGTGAAACGAAACCAGAGCTTTGTTAATGACAACACCAATGGGTGGAGAGCTGTGTCTATTCTACCTCCGCTGGTGAACAGCGACCCTATGAGCACCATTCAGAAATTACACGCTGACATTGGGCTAATAACATTTCAATAAAAGTCTCAGATAGATATTATTCATGATCAAACATTGGAGATACATGATGTATGCCCCCAGCATATGGGGATAACCTAATAAGCACAGTCAGTAGCTTGACTTCAGTTTTAGAAGTTAGAAGCTGACAACCTGTCGGGGTATCTGGGGGTCCTCCCCCAGAATTGTTTTTGGCATCTAAAGCAAATTTTCTGCATTTCTACACAATTTAATATGACCCACGGCCCTTCTCGCTGTCTCTATTTATAACAACAAAAAGTAAACAAAAATGCCCACAGTCATCAAGCTATAGGTAAGAGATAGTTATTTAATATGTATAAGTGATTGATAAAACTGAACTGACAGCTCTTTGGTCTTGGCCATAGTGGGGTTTGGAGTGTGACTGTTTGAGGTTGTGGACAGGTGTCTTTTATACTGATAACAAGTTCAAACAGGTGCCATTAATACAGTTAAGAGTGGAGGACAGAGGAGCCTCTTAAAGAAGAAGTTACAGGTCTGTGAGAGCCAGAAATCTTGCTTGTTTGTAGGTGACCAAATACTTATTTTCCACCATAATTTGCAAATAAATTCATAAAAAATCCTACAATGTGATTTTCTGGATTGTTTTTTTTCTCATTTTGTCTGTCATAGTTGAAGAGAACTTGCACAATTGGTGGCTGACTAAATACTTTTTTGCCCCACTGTATATACATATATAAAACACATCCACCTACACATATACTGTACATTAACACACAGAAACAACACATCCTCCATATAATTCATCTCATAGCCCTAATAGTACTGCAGAGTTCATTTTACTAGCACACAATATAGCTGGGTCGCCTCGTCCTGCCCCTAGTGGTCAACCACCCTGCAGCTCCCAACCCAACACACTCCACTCAGCCTTAGGATCTTAGTGAAACATTCATTATTGGTTTCAGGTGTGTTAGGCCAAGGCCAGAGAGACAACCAACAGGACGGCAGATCCCCAGGGCCAGGACTGAGAAGCCCATCAGCTAGGGATAGCCAAAATAATTATCTCCCCTGACGTGGGCATGTTTTCAATACAGACTCCTTTTGTCATACAGTATTCCATAGAAGTCATTCAGACCTTGTAAAAGTTGCCCAGTATACCCTTAATCTTGTAATAAATCTAATCTAATGATACATAACGTGATATTTATGTGATCTATTGTGACATTGAACTAGCCAACATTGTATTACCACATGTTTCCTTTGCTAAACTAGCCAACATTGTGGTCCTTCTGTAGCTCAGTTGGTAGAGCATGGCGCTTGTAACGCCAGGGTAGTGGGTTCGATCCCCGGGACCACCCATACGTAGAATGTATGCACACATGACTGTAAGTCGCTTTGGATAAAAGCGTCTGCTAAATGGCATATATTATTATTATTATATATTACCACATGTTTCCTTAGCTAAACTAGCCAACATTGTATTACCACATGTTTCCTTAGCTAAACTAGCCAACATTGTATTACCACGTTTCCTTTGCTAAACTAGCCAACATTGTATTACCACATGTTTCCTTAGCTAAACTAGCCAACATTGTATTACCACATGTTTCCTTAGCTAAACTAGCCAACATTGTATTACCACATGTTTCCTTAGCTAAACTAGCCAACATTGTATTACCACATGTTTCCTTAGCTAAACTAGCCAACATTGTATTACCACATGTTTCCTTTGCTAAACTAGCCAACATTGTATTACCACATGTTTCCTGAGCTAAACTAGCCAACATTGTATTACCACATGTTTCCTTTGCTAAACTAGCCAACATTGTATTACCACATGTTTCCTGAGCTAAACTAGCCAACATTGTATTACCACATGTTTCCTTAGCTAAACTAGCCAACATTGTATTACCACATGTTTCCTTAGCTAAACTAGCCAACATTGTATTACCACATGTTTTCTTAGCTAAACTAGCCAACATTGTATTACCACATGTTTCCTTAGCTAAACTAGCCAACATTGTATTACCACATGTTTCCTTAGCTAAACTAGCCAACATTGTATTACCACATGTTTCCTTTGCTAAACTAGCTGGCTAACGTTTGCTAGCTGGCTAGCTAGCTCAAGTTGACAAAATACATTTTGGTCTGCTCTAAATTGCTTGTAAATATCTGGCAGTGTGACCAAGAAAAACATCACCCAGGGAATAGTGATTGTGATTATAGGCTGTGTGCCTGCAGTGCCATACAGAATAGACTGAGATTCATGACTGCTATGTTTCCACTGTTACTACAGAGATAATAGTTTGTTTCTAGCAGTTTCAAAAATGACCCATATTTTTTCAGATAGACAGGCCACATTATACACATAAAACATGTTGTTTCTACCTAAGGTGCAGTACCACTGGTCAGCTGTAGCCTAACACAGTGTTGGTGGTGGAACCTAGTCACGTGGCAAATTCTTTCCCCTTCCAGGATTATACAGCATTTCAAGTAGGATAGCAGCCTACACAAGAATAACTAATATTGGTAGCCATCTAGATGTTACTGTGGTATATTTTAGTCAATGGGGAGAGCATAAATGTCAATACCAACGGGACAGTGTCCTCCTTAGCTGTCACAACACTGTGGGATTCGGTTCACTTGGCTCTCATCTGTGCAACATAAATCATCATTTTTCATGCCTGGACTGTCTGTATAGCCTCTTTCGCCAACCATTTGTTTAATTAAAAAAACATTGTTCCATAATGGTACAGTATTAGCTAAACTTGTTCACTTTACCAGTAGTATGCAAACATTTGGTTACACAGCTAGAAAGGGACATGTGAGTCTGATAAAATAATATGTGATATTGCGTAACCTATAGCAATGTTGTATTAGTTAGCTAGGGTTTGAAGTAGGTATATCTATCTTTCTTATTTGTGTTTGTTCAATGCCTCAAATGATTTTATAAACTATGTAGGATATGTGCTGTAGGTTTGAATCAACCCAAGATGATGAACCCTGAAGACGGGACAAAGTGCATGACAAGGTGGCCCAGAGGAAGCCAGCTGTTTGTTGTCAACCCCTACCGTGCCCCATTCTCCCAAGAGCTCACGGAGTTTGACTGAAGACCTCTAGTGAGGTAAGTACCCATTCACACAACACCAGCTTGATATGTCCCTTGTCCCTGTCTTTTTACCCACAGAGTAACAGCCCTGGTGCTCTCTGTCTCTCATTCTATTCTTTCTTTTTCTATGCTTGTCCTAGGGGTGAGATGAGCTGACAAATCAGAACTGAGGAGGATTGTTACGGAGCCCGATGAGGAACACTGGATGCTGTGCTGTCTTCTCTCTCCTGGATGCTATACTGCCCTAACTGTCCTGCTGTGTCTTTTAACACCTCTGAACCCCCTTACCCCAAACAGGGTTGACCCTGATCATAGATTGAGCTGCATCATAACCTGGTACGGCAACTGTACCACCGCAGACAGAAAGGAGTTTCAGAGGGTGATACGTGCAGCCGAACGCACAATTGGATGGACACTGCCTGTCTTCCAGGACACCTACAACACCAGGTGTCGCAGGAAGGCCAAGAAGATCATCAGGGACCCCCCACCCGAGCCATGGCCTGTTCAACCCGTTTCCATTACTCAGCGCGGGCAGCACTGGAGCACTACGGCAAAAACTGGAAAACTGGCAAATAATTTATAACCCCAGACCATCAAGGCACAGATCTGTGGAAGGGTACAAAAAAAATGTCTGCATTATTGAAGGTCCCCAAGAACACAGTGGCCTTCAGCATTCTTAAATGGAAGAAGTTTGGAACCACCAATGCTATTCCGAGAGCTGGCCGCCCGGCCAAACTGAGCAATTGAGGGAGAAGGGCCTTGGTCAGGGAGGTGACCAAGAACCAAATGGTCACTCTGACAGAGATCCAGAGTTTCTCTGTTGAGATGGGGGGCAAGGACTGGGACTGGGGGCAAGGACTGGGAGGGAAAGATGAACGGAACAAAGCACAGAGAGATCCTTGATGAAAACCTGCTCCAAAGCACTCAGAACATCAGACTGGGGCGATGGTTCACCTTCCAACAGGACAATGGCTTCGGGACAAGTCTCTGAATGTCCTTTAGTGGCCCAGCCAGAACACAGATTGAACCTAACCGAACATCTCTGGAGAGACCTTAAAATAGCTGTGCAGCAACGCTCCACATCCAACCTGACAGAGCTTGAAAGGATCTGCAGAGAGGAATGGGAGAAACTCCTCAAATACAGGTGTTCCAAGCTTGTAGCATCATACCCAAGAAGACCCGAAACTGTAATCACTGTCAAAGGTTCTTCAACAAAGTACTGAGTAAATGGTCTGAATACATTTGAAATATAATTATTCTTATTTATTTTTTTAAATTTGCAAACATTTCTGAAAACCTGTTTTGCTTAGTCATTATGGGGTATTGTGTGTAGATTGATGAGGGGAAAAATGATTTAATCACTTATAGAATAAGGCTGCAACGTAACAAAATGTAGAAAGATTCAAGGGATCTGAACACTTTCCGAATGCACTTCAGATATACTGTACCAGTCCAAATTTGGACACACCAACTCATTCAAGGGTTTTTCTTTATTTTTTTACTGTTTTCTACAATGTAGAATAATGAAATAACCCATGTGGAATCATGTTGAAACCAAAATAGTGTTAAGCAAATATAAATATATTTTAGATTTTAGATTCTTCAAAGTAACCACCCTTTGCGTTGCTGGCAGCTTTGTACACTCTTGGCATTCTCTCTACCAGCTTCATGGGGAATGCTTTTCTAACATTCTTGAAGGAGTTCCCACACATGCTGAGCACTTGTTGGCTGCTTTTCCTTCACTCTGCGGTCCAACTCATCCCAAACCATCTCAATTGGGTTGAGGTCGGGTGATTGTGGAGGCCAGGTCATCTGATGAAGCAGTCAATCACTCTACCTTCTTGTTCAAATAGCCCTTACACAGCCTGGAAGCGTATTGGGTCATTGTCCTGTTGAAAAACAAAGTATAGTCCCACTAAGCACAAACCAGATGGGATGGCGTAATGTTGCAGAATGTTGTGGTAGCCATGCTGGTTAAGTGTGCCTTGAATTCTAAATAAATCACTGACAGTATCACCAGCAAAGCACCCCCACACCATCACACCTCTTCCTCCATGCTTCACGGCGGGAACCACACACGCGGAGATCATCCGTTCACCTACTCTGCATCTCTCACAAAGACATGGTGGTTGGAACCAACAATCTCAAATTTGGACTCATCAGACCAAAGGACAGATTTCCACCTGCCCAATGTCCATTGCTCGTGTTTCTTGGCCGAAGTAAGTCTCTTCTTACTATTGGTGTCCTTTAGTAGTGGTGTCTTTGTAGCAATTCGACCATGAAGTCCTGATTCACACAGTGTCCTCTGGACAGTTGATGTTGAGATGTGTCTGTTACTTGAACTATGTGAAGCATTTATTTGGGATGCAATCTGAGGTGCAGTTAACTCTAATAAATGTATCATTTCCAGCATAGGTAACTCTGGGTCTTCCTTTCCTGATGAGAGCCAGTTTCATTATAGTTCTTGAAATGCTCCTCATTAATTAACCTTCATATTTTAAAGTAATGATGGACTGTCATTTCTCTTTGCTTATTTGAACTATTCTTGCCATAATCTGTACTTGGTATTTTACCAAATAGGGCTATCTTCTGTATATCACCCCTACCTTGTCACAATACAACTGATTGGCTCAAACGCATTAAGAAGGAAATACATTCCACAAATTAACTTTTAACAAGGCACACCTGTTAATTTAAATGCATTACAGGTGACTACCTCATGAAGCTGGTTGAGAGAAGGCCAAGAGTGTGCAAAGCTGTCATCAAGGCAAATGGTGGCTACTTTAAAGAATCTAAAATATATAATATATTTTGATTTGTTTAACACTCTTTTGTTTACTACATGATTCCTTATGTGCTATTTCATAGTTTTGATGTCTTCACTATTATTCTACAATGTAGAAAATAGTAAAAATAAAGAAAAACCCTGGAATGAGTAGGTGACTCCAATGTTTACTGGTACTGTATATACAATATATTTAACCCCAATATTTCTCGCTTCAACTGAAGAGGTCAAAACAATAATCTAAGAGGCTACATGACCAATTACATCAAATATGGAACCTATCAACTTGCCTGTACAGTGTCAAATATTTCCCTGTAAATTTACATATTTATACTGTCAGCAGTGTTGTCAGGCAAATACTGAAATTTTAAATGCTTTACAGTATACAATATACAATACAGAAGTATACTGTAAATGAGCCTACTGTAATCATTACAGCAACACAGCTAATATTTAATTACAGTAATTGACTCTGTTGCCAGTATAATGCTGTACATTTACAGCATATTACTGTAATCTGTTTTACAGTACAATACTCATACTAATATTTTTACGGTAATTGTAATGAATGAATGGATGGATTGTTGAATAAATTAATTCAATTGAATGAGGAGAGGCAGCTTTGAATCTTACAGTATTTTAGTGTAATTGCATGGGATTGGTACAAGCAGGTTGGCTGCTATGTAATGTGTTTTCATATTACAGGGTATCAAATGTATATGAATAATTGGTCTTCAAAATCACTTGCATTTAACAAAGACTTCCAAATATTCAGTGACTACAGGGAAAAACAGACCAAGGACATAACAAATACTTTGAGGCTTGCTGCCACTCCAATCTGCCCCCTCTACATATTTCATTGTTGTGGCACTACCACCACATATATGTTAATTTAGTACACCACTCTCACTCACGGGTGCAACAAATGTCGTGTCTTACAAGGCACGCCTCAAAATGTGTTCATGAGCCAGAATCAACCATACCCACTATTAGTAACAATGTTTTTAACGATGCAAAAATATGGTAGGGTAATATATTCTTTGTGGTGGAATTATAGTTCCATTTTAAATACAGTACTTCTTTACAGTAACGTACTGTTACACCATTGGAATTGACGGTATCATTTACCAGTTTACGCCTAAATTCAACCAGATTGCATTGCGATTCATGACTTTTTGCTGTAAATAATGAACATGGTACATTGCTGTTTGTTTTATTGTACAATATTGTTAAAACAACAATGCTTGTATCCAAAGAAACGTTTCATTACCACACTGATTCAAAACTCAGTGTATTGAGTTACTGTGTGTGTGAGATGGGTGTTGGGGAAGAGAGAGACAAAGACAGAGAGGGAGATCGATTTAAAAATGGGATTGGGCACCACCTTAGATATATGATCAGGGGCAAATGTATTCGGAGTAAGAGGTTGGCACCTGAAACTGAAAATAGTCATCTACAGTTGGCATGAACCATTATTTATAAGAAATATGTTTTACAGGACACTTCCAATTAAAAATTAATAAGATCTTGTGTTGATTTTCTGTTGAAATTATAGAAAGGACTAAGAGTGTATAAACATGGGATAATGATGCACTGCCATGAAACAGGTGATTGTCTATGGGGGAAAAAATTGTACAACGCATCGTAGGACTAATTTTGTTTACAATAAAGGCCTACCTCTGGGGGGGACCCGTTGGAATCGCCAAGTTCTTCAGCAAAGTCTGTTGGAGTTTTTCTCGGAGTCTGGTCCGCAGGCAGCGTGTTGTCACTGTAAGATGTGACGAACTTGAAGTCACTTGTGCGCGAACCTGTCGTCAGGTATGCGTCATAATTGTAAGTGCTGCGGAGGGTTCCCACTCCATCCCCCTCTGCGTAGTTGGGAGGGAGATACGCGCTGGGAATGGCGACCGCTCCATCAAACAACAGTCTGGGCTTTCTCCTGCGGCAAAACCTCACGGCCAGGATGACAATAATGAAGGTGAGGAAAAAGGTGGAGACGGACACCAGCCCGATGATCAGATAAGAGGTGAGTTTGGAATTGCTCTCATCATACGAGACATCTTTCAGTTCGGGCACTTCAGCCATGTTATCAGAAATCACTAAATACATGGTACAGGTGGCAGAGAGAGAGGGCTGTCCGTTATCTTTCACTGACACAATGAGGTTCTGTTTCATGCTGTCAGATTCAGAAATGTCCCGCTGTGTCCTGATCTCTCCGCTGTGGAGACCAATAGTGAAAAGTCCCGTATCAGTGGATTTGACTATATGATAGGACATCCAGGCGTTCTGGCCAGAGTCCGCGTCCACCGCAATCACCTTGGAAACCAGAGAGCCCCCGTGTGCAACTTTGGGGACCAGCTCGGTCATGAAGGAGTTCCCCTCCGGGGCGGGATATAGTATTTGAGGAAAGTTGTCATTCACATCCGTTATGAACACACTGACCGTGACGTTGCTGCTGAGCGGAGGAGAACCGTTGTCTCTGGCCACCACGTGGACTTTAAAACTCCTGAACTGCTCATAATCAAACGACCTCACAGCGTGGATCACCCCCGTGTCTCCGTTAACGGATAAAAACGAGGACACCGGAACACCGTTCACCTCACCAGGTAAGAGAGAATAAATCACTGTTCCGTTCTGTCTCCAGTCTGGGTCCCGTGCAGTAACGGAACACACGGAGTTACCGGGTTTGTTATTTTCAGTCACGTGGGCTTTATAGAACTGTTCCTCAAACACAGGTGGGTTGTCGTTGACGTCAGCTACAGATAACTGAACACTTTTAGAGGAGGACAGAGGTGGAGAGCCCTCGTCGGTGGCAGTGATAGTAATGTTGTAATCAGACACCAGTTCTCGGTCCAGTTCGCCCGTGGTCACCAGAGAATAGTAGTTTTTGATGGATGGCACCAGCTTAAAGGGAAGGTTTTGCTGAATGGAGCAGCGGACCAGCCGGTTATTCTCAGAGTCTCTATCCTGCACGTTAATGATGCCCACCTCTGTACCAGGTGACGCGTTCTCAGGTATGGGGTTAGTCAGAGATTGTAGATATATCACAGGAGCGTTGTCATTAACATCTGTGATGTCTATTATGACGTTGACATATGATGCTAACCCTAAACCATCCTTTGCTTTGATGCGCAGTTCAAAATATGACATTTCTTCAAAATCAATTGTGCCGATCACTCTAATTTCTCCAGTCTTCCGGTCGATAGAAAATAATTTGTCATCTTCCTCTGACACGTGAGCGAAGTCATAGGTAACTTCCCCATTCACTCCGTCATCTGCATCTGTAGCACTCACGGTAACCACTACAGTATCTAAAGGAGAGTTTTCAGGCAGACTGGCTTTATAGACGGCCTGGCTAAACACTGGGGCGTTATCGTTAGCATCCAGTACAGTGACGTGTATGACTACAGTACCTGATCTCTGCGGAGAACCTCCGTCTACAGCTGTAAGCAATACTTTGATTTCATTGCTTTGTTCACGATCAAGCTCTTTCTCTAGAACAAGCTCAACAGTATGACTATCAACGGTCAATAGGAAATGGTCATTTTTTTGTAAAGTGTACCTTTGCACTGCATTCTGTCCTAAATCTGCATCGTGTGCCTGATCAAGTAAAAAACGAGCGCCTTTATCTGCTGATTCGCTCATTTCAATTGTAATCACTCCGTCCTTAAATTGCGGAGAATTATCATTTATATCTTGAACATGAAGACTAATATGTTGCACCTCCAAAGGACTCTCCAATACAAGTTCTTGTTTTAAAACACACGAAGCCTTCTTGCCACAAAGCCCCTCTCTGTCAATTCTCTCCGCAACAATCAGATCTCCGGTACTCAGATTAATGTCACAGTAACGTTTACGGTTCCCATCGGGATCAACACGGGCCTTACGAGCGGAAAGTCTGCTCGCCACAAGCCCGAGATCTTTGGCTATATTTCCAATAACAGATCCACGTTTCATCTCCTCCGGAAAAGAATAGCTCACGTCTCCATAGGCGGAGTGCAGCGGTAGAAGAAAGAAAGACAAGCAGAAGACCAGGCCTGTCACCGAGATTCCTTTGTGCCCCATCCTGGGATTAAAAACGTCAAAACACAATATGGCCTTGATAATACAATGTGAACAAATAGTATTCCACAAAAATATTCAGCTTGATGAAAATAATATCCTCAAAATGTTCAAGCAATCTGACCGTCTCCAGTCTTTTCCGCAGCTTAATGGCACCCGAACACCCGAGTCTTGTTACAACACCAGTGGGTGGAGAACTGGATCTATCCAAACACAGCTGGTGAACAGCGACACAGTCAGTACTCTTCAGAAATTACACATGTCAACATACATTCTTCTATATCTGTATTTCAGGTCAAGTCGTAATAGGAAGCTATATTTGTAGCCGGCATGATTGAATAATGTGCAGCCTACTAATATAGGTCTACATCTTTCAAACCATAAATAAATGTAATTCCTTGTTGCAAAATAGCCTAATAGAAATACACAGAAAACAACATTAAAAAGCCTAAAACATAAACCATAGCATTGAAATCATGCTCACAGCATTGAGTTAAGTTTGGTCTAGCTGGAAGGAACACATTAGAAAAGGTTATGACACATCGGGGAGAACGTTTATGGGCTACCTACATAGCAAATGACATGTTATGTTGCTATTTTAGTCGACACTATCTTCAGAATGCACAAACACAAAAACAGAGAGTAGCCTATGGGAAAGAAAGAAGGTGAGGACAGTCAAGTAGCGATGACTCGTAGTAAACCCCGCTGGCCTTATGTAGGATTTTCTGCATGTTCAGCACCATGGACAGCAACACTGAGGCTCAAGCTGCAAATCAGATACTGTCACACCACTTCTCCACAGACAGTACTTTTTATTTTCTAACCTTTTTCCAAATAAGCCTATTCCAACAGAGCAAAACTCCTATATCAACCCATTTTCAGTGAACTCAAAACGCTGCACTGTGTATGTGAAAAATCCAACCAATCAATTCATCAAAAAATAACAGAATCATAAATCCCATCACAACTAAAAATATCCATCAGCAACTATACATCAGCGCCTAAGTAGTTCTCACTTCAGCTGAGGGGTTCTAAATGAGGATCTAAAATGCTTATTTACAAGTCAGACATGGATCACTAACACATTACGTCAAACCTGGATCACTAACACACTACGTCAAACCTGGATCACTAACACACTACGTCAAAGCTGGATCACTAACACACTACGTCAAACCTGGATCACTAACACATTACGTCAAACCTGGATCACTAACACACTACGTCAAAGCTGGATCACTAACACACTACGTCAAACCTGGATCACTAACACATTACGTCAAACCTGGATCACTAACACACTACGTCAAACCTGGATCACTAACACACTACGTCAAACCTGGATCACTAACACACTACGTCAAACCTGGATCACTAACACATTACGTCACACCTGGATCACTAACACACTACGTCAAACCTGGATCACTAACACATTACGTCAAACCTGGATCACTAACACATTACGTCAAACCTGGATCACTAACACATTACGTCAAACCTGGATCACTAACACACTACGTCAAACCTGGATCACTAACACACTACGTCAAACCTGGATTACTAACACATTACGTCAAACCTGGATCACTAACACACTATGTCAAACCTGGATCACTAACACACTACGTCAAACCTGGATCACTAACACATTACGTCAAACCTGGATCACTAACACACTATGTCAAACCTGGATCACTAACACACTACGTCAAACCTGGATCACTAACACATTACGTCAAACCTGGATCACTAACACACTACGTCAAACCTGGATCACTAACACACTACGTCAAACCTGGATCACTAACACATTACCTATAGACAAGTTGTGATATTGAAGTACTGCTGTAAAAAACAAATCATCAGGAAAAAATGTATTTTACATAGCATCATTACTCTAATTTTAAATGTATTTTACATAGCATCATTACTCTAATTTTAAATGTATTTTACATAGCATAATTACTCTAATTTTAAATGTATTTTACATAGCATCATTACTCTAATTTTAAATGTATTTTACATAGCATAATTACTCTAATATTAAATGTATTTTACATAGCATAATTACTCTAATTTTAAATGTATTTTACATAGCATCATTACTCTAATTTTAAATGTATTTTACATAGCATCATTACTCTAATTTTAAATGTATTTTACATAGCATCATTACTCTAATTTTAGCTCAAATTGTTTTAAAACGTGTCTAAACCGAAAATGTGTAACACACAACAAGATACTATTTTTTATTTACGAAGAAGGCCTACCTCTGGAGGGACCCATCGGAGTTGTCAAATTCTTCAGCAAAGTCTGTTGGAGTTTTTCTCAGAGTCTGATCCGCGGGCAGTGTGTTGTCACTGTAAGATGTGACTAACTTGAAGTCACTTGTGCGCGAACCTGTCGTCAGGTATGCATCAAAATTGTAGGTGCTGCGGAGAGTTCCCACTCCGTCCCCCTCTGCGTAGTTGGGAGGGAGATAGGCGCTGGGGATGGCGACCGCTCCGTCAAACAACAGTCTGGGCTTTCTCATGCGGCAAAACCTCACAGCCAGGATGACAATGATGAAGGCGAGAAAAAAGGTGGAGACGGACACCAGCGCGATGATCAGATAAGAGGTGAGTTTGGAATTGCTCTCATCATAAGAGACATCTTTCAGTTTTGTCACTTCAGCCAAGTTATCAGAAATCACTAAATACATGGGACAGGTGGCAGAGAGAGAGGGCTGTCCGTTATCTTTCACTGACACTATGAGGTTCTCCAACGGATTTTCAAGCACAAGTTCCTGTTTTAATACGCACGAAGCCTTCTTGCCACAAAGCCCATCTCTGTCAATCCTTTCAGCTATAGTCTAATCTCCCATACTTAGATTTATGTCACAATACCATTCGTGGTTCCCTTCGGTAACAATTCGGGCCTTACGAGCAGGCAGTCTGCTCGTTTCCAGCCCGAGATCCTTAGCTATATTTCCAATAACAGATCCGCGTTTCATCTCCTCTGG
The DNA here is from genome assembly GCF_023373465.1 of Oncorhynchus keta. Lineage (NCBI taxonomy): Eukaryota > Metazoa > Chordata > Actinopteri > Salmoniformes > Salmonidae > Oncorhynchus > Oncorhynchus keta. The sequence goes on from NC_068450.1 coordinate 31,369,143, forward strand.
AAAAGAAAAGCTCACTTCTCCATTGGCAGAGTGCAGCATAACAATAAAGAAAGCAAAGCCGCATAGCAGGACTGTCATCGACATTCCTTTGTGCCCCATCCTGGAATTAAAACGCCAAAACACAATATAGCATTGATAATAAAATGTAAACAAATAGTATTCCACACAAAGGTTCAGCTTGATGAAAATATTATCCTCAAAATGTTCAAGCAATCTAACCGCGTCCAATATTTTCTGCAGAATGACACCCGAGCACCCGCGTCTTGTTACAACAGCAGTGGGTGGAGAACTGGATCAATCCAAACACACCTGGTGAACAGCGACACTGTGCGTACTCAACAGAATGTACATTATTTGCTTACAGATTTCTTAATGTTTCACAGAGAAGTGGTTAGAAATACCCCTCAGTAATTTTAATTTGTTAATTTACTATTAGAAAACGAAAGAGAAACACGGAAAACTAAAGGATATTAAACAATACAAACATAAATTGTCAAAATCAACCTCACACTTTTTTCATCAGTTAAGATCAGGTATACTATGAATATAAAATACAACACATCTGCAAGAGAGACAACAAAGCAATATATCCGTTGCTGGTACTCAGCCAGAGCAAACTCATAAATGCTTTAGAAAAAAACAGAGCAGGGGAAGGAATAAGAATATGAAGGTCAAACAGCGATCAATATTAAAGCCAACTGGTTTAAATAGGATTTTCGACATTTCAGCACCATGGACAGTGACAGATCGAGGACTCTCGTTGCTCTTCAGACGGTCTCACGACGCTTCTCCCATCACTCTGTTACTAATAAATACAAATGCCCAACTGGCTGGAATCATTTACTTATAGAAATCAGGGCATTACAATCACACAGTGAAGTTAAGATAGCCCTTGTTCCAATGTTAAGAACAAACTGTTTGTGTTTTTAACTAGTAGAAACGTCAACATGCGACAATATTTGTAATTATGTATATATTATAGGCAGCCAACTTAGTGTTATTAGTTGCATATTTATTTGTATTTGTTGGAGGCCCATTAGTAGGTGTATAACAACTTTTTTATGCTCAGAATTTACCTTTTATCATCATTATTATTATTTGATTTCTTTATTATTATTATTATTATTATTTGACAGTAGTTGAAATATTATTCTTGTTAATAAGTACTGTTTGTTTTTTGAGGGGTTGTTTTTTCATTTCATTTTGGACATTCTTTAAACCGAGAAGGTGCATCTCAAGAGATTTCATCCTGTAAAATGTTTAAAAAATAAACATCTCTCCAAACACAGCATTTCTCTTTTCTTGCCTCTTTCCAAACAGGCTTTCACTCCTCCAGTGCCAAAACATAATTGCATCTCATTGTTACTGTGCCCCTAATCACAAAACTGTGAAGGCCAGGCTATCGTGAAAAATCCCCAGATTCTATCAATCACAAAAATAATTTCCCACATTACAACTCAAGCAAATCACACATAATAGACCATCGGGATTTCTCAAGTAAAAACAGATAGGATTGGAATAGTCTTTTAAAACATTTCAAATATCATGAAACCAAAGCATACATAACTTGCTGTTGTAGTAAAGCTGGGCTAATGAGGAAAAGCTGTTTCTCCAGAATGTGATTATACAAAGTATGTTAGCTACAGTTAATTTAGCCTCAATACTATCATATTGGCCTATAAACAAATATACTGTATGATTAATATAGAATTAAAGCCCTACCTCTGGTGACCCTTCGGGGTCGTCATGATCCTCAGAAAAGTCATTTGGAGTTTTTCTCAGAGTCTGGTCTTCAGGCAGCGTGTTGTCATTGTAAGATGTGAGGAACTTGAAGTCACTTGTGCGCGAACCCGTCGTCAGGTATGCATCATAATTGTAAGTACTGCGGAGAGTTCCGGCGCCATCCACCTCTGCGGAGTTGTAAGGGAGATACGCACTGGGGATGGCTACCGCTCCGTCAAACAACAGTCTGGGCTTTCTCCTGCGGCAAAACCTCACGGCCAGGATGACAATAATGAAGGTGAGGAAAAATGTGGAGACGGACACCAGCGCGATGATCAGATAAGAGGTGAGTTTGGAATTGCTCTCATCATAAGAGACATCTTTCAGTTCTGGCACTTCAGCCAAGTTATCAGAAATCACTAAATAGATGGTACAGGTGGCAGAGAGAGAGGGCTGTCCGTTATCTTTCACTGACACAATGAGGTTCTGTTTCATGCTGTCAGATTCAGAAATGTCCCGCTGTGTCCTGATCTCTCCGCTGTGGAGACCAATAGTGAAAAGTCCCGTATCAGTGGATTTGACTATATGATATGACAGCCAGGCGTTCTGGCCGGAGTCTGCGTCCACCGCTATCACCTTGGAAACCAGAGAGCCCCCGTGCGCAGCTTTGGGGACCAGTTCGGTCATGAAGGATTTCCCCTCCGGGGCGGGATATAGTATCTGAGGAGAGTTGTCATTCACATCCATTATGAACACACTGACAGTGACGTTGCTGCTGAGTGGAGGAGAACCGTTGTCTCTGGCCACCAGGTGGACTTTAAAACTCCTGAACTGTTCATAATCAAACGACTTCACAGCGTGGATCACCCCCGTTTCTCCATTAACTGATAAAAACGAGGACACAGGAACACCGTTCACCTCACCAGGTAAGAGAGAATAAATCACTGTTCCGTTCTGTCTCCAGTCTGGGTCCCGTGCAGTAACGGAACACACAGAGGAACCGGGTTTGTTATTTTCAGTCACGTGGGCTTTATAGGACTGTTCCTCGAACACAGGTGGGTTGTCGTTGACGTCAGCTACAGATAACTGAACACTTTTAGAGGAGGACAGAGGTGGAGAGCCCTCGTCGGTGGCAGTGATTGTAATGTTGTAATCAGACACCAGTTCTCGGTCCAGTTCGCCCGTGGTCACCAGAGAATAGTAGTTTTTGATGGATGGCACCAGCTTAAAGGGAAGGTTTTGCTGAATGGAGCAGCGGACCTGTCGGTTATTCTCAGAGTCTCTATCCTGCACGTTAATGATGCCCACCTCTGTACCAGGTGACGCGTTCTCAGGTATGGGGTTAGTTAGAGATTGTAGATAAATCACAGGAGCGTTGTCATTAACATCAGTGATTTCAATAATTAAAAAAGAATATGATGTTAAACCTGCCCTATCCTTAGCCCTTATTTGTAATTCATAAGATGACGCCTCCTCATAGTCAACTTTCCCAATAATTCTTACTTCACCTGTTTTGTGATCTAGAGAGAATAAATGTACATATTCATCTGAAACATGGTCAAAGTTGTATGTTACTTCGCCATTTGCTCCGTCATCTGCATCTGTAGCACTCACTGTAACCACTACAGTATCCAAAGCAGAGTTTTCAGGCAGACTGGCTTTATAGACGGCCTGGTTAAACACTGGGGCGTTATCGTTAGCATCCAGTACAGTGACGTGTATGAGTACAGCACCTGATCTCTGCGGAGAGCCTCCATCTACAGCTGTAAGCAATAATTTCAACTCGTGTTGTTGTTCACGATCTAGCTCTTTGTCTAATACTAATTCGGCGTATTTGCGTCCCCCTGTTTTAGTGTTAACATTTAAAATGAAATTTTCGTTTATTTCTAGTGTATAACTCTGAACCATATTCTGTCCTATATCTGCGTCGTGGGCCTCGTCTAGAGAAAAACGAGCCCCCTTGTCTGCGGATTCTCCTATTTCAAATTGAATCAAATCCTCTGTGAATTGTGGAGAATTATCATTTATATCTTGACCATGAAGACTAATACGGTGAAGCTCCAAAGGATTCTCCAACACAAGTTCCTGTTTTAAAACGCACGAAGCCTTTTGGCCACAAAGCCCCTCTCTGTCAATTCTCTCCGCAACAATCAATTCTCCGGTACTCAGATTAATGTCACAGTAACGTTTACTGTTCCCTTCGGTATCAATACGGGCCTTACGAGCGGAAAGCCTGCTCGCCTCCAGCCCGAGATCCGTGGCTATATTTCCAAACACAGATCCGCGTTTCATCTCCTCCGGAAAAGAATAGCTCACGTCTCCATAGGTGGAGTGCAGTGGTAGAAGAAAGAAAGCAACGCTGCAGACCAGACCTGTCACCGAGATTCCTTTGTGACCCATCCTGAGATTAAAAACGTCGATAGACCCTTAATCCTAAATAATATAATGTAGATAAATTGTATTCCACAAAAGCAGGAAGTTTGATGAAAATAACATGCATAAAATCTGCAGTTTGACCGTGTCCAATAATTTCAAATGCGGAATGAAAACCGAATACCCGAGCCTTGTAACCACAGCAGTGGCTGGAGAACTGGATCTATCCAAACACAGCTGGTGAACAGCGACACTGTCAGTAATCTTTAAAAAGTACACATAGTGACAGTAATAATTCGGAATATATATTTCAGGAAAAGCCGTCATAAGAAAGTCAATAAGTGGTCTGCATGATTGATTACTGAACAATTGAATATAAAATCCCCCGTAGTTTATGAAAATAACCAAATAGAACCAGGAAACGATAAAAAGCCACACAGGAACAGAAAGGATATGTAAACCGATCCCACGCTTTTTTTCACGAGATATATATTATGTGGAAGAAATACGTTGCAAATTTCAGATTTATAGTGCTGTTTTTTTTGTTGTCAACACACATTCATCAGCGCAATACGCAAAAACAGAGACTATGGCAATGAGTGGAAATGATGATGGTCAAACAACGATGAATAAATAGTAAACCCTTCTGGTTTATAATTGGACTATAGTACCATGGACAGCGGCACAGCAAGGCCGCTGCATTTCAGACGTTCTCACCCCAAACGCCACTTCTCTCATCACTCTGCTTAGATATGCTAGCTCTCCACATACAGGATTTCTCTTTTGTAACCCCTGTCCAAATAAACCTTCATGTCAACAGGCCACAATCCTAAGAGCAACCACATTTTAACTTAAAGACGTGCCAACATTTTTTCTATCGAACTCCTGCTTGCCTATATGCTTGATCAACTGGATAGATTTAGTCCCCGATCAGGATTAACTACATAAAACACAAGAAGTAGTTGTACAAAAAAAAAAACAGAACAAATAACTAATCAAATGAAAACCATCGACAATCTTTGAATCAGCTCAAATCATACGGACAAAACAGACGGAGTGCAGCATTACAAGAAAGAAAGCAAAGCCGCAGACCAGACCTGTCACCGAGATTCCTTTGTGCCCCATCCTGGGTTCAAAAACGTCGATACACCCTTAATCCAAAATAATATAATGTAGATAAATAGTATTCCACAAAAAAAAAAAAAATCAACACTCCATTCAGTCAGAGCAATGCCCTGAAAAGTATGTATTTAAGTTGGGGTAGGAATGTGATTATGCCAAAAATATACCAAATAAAAATATAAACCCAACATGAAACAATTTCAATGATTTTTCTGAGTAACAGTTCATATAAGGAAATCAGTCAAATGAAATACATTCATTAGGGCCTATTCTATGGATTTGAAATGACTGGGCAGGGGTGCAGCCAGGTCCACTTACTGGGGAGCCAGGCCCAGCCAATCAGAACGAGTGTTTTCCCCTACAAAATTCCTTTATTACAGTCAGAAATATGCCTTAGCCCCCCCAATGCTCACTAACAGGGATGTAAACACATTTTTGCAAAACATTTGGGAGAAATAATATTTTTGTGCATATGGAACATTTCTGGAATATTTTATTACAGTTCATGAAACATGGAACCAGCACTTTACATGTTGTGTTTATATTTTTGTTCTGTGTAGTTTTGGATTTTTCATAAAACTGAGTTTACATTTTCAGCACCATGGACACTAACGCTGCAAAATCCCTCTGCACTTCAGATACAGAGCCGATAGAAGGTCTACACCCCCTATGGATTTCTTCACATTGTTTTATGTTACAAAGTTGGATTCAAATTGATTTAATTATATACATATAAATATATATATATAAAAAAATGTCAACGATCTACTCAAAATAATCTGTAATGTCAAAGTGGAAGAAAAATGATATATTTGTTGAAGGTTAACGTCAAATTAACCACTAATATACCTTGATTAGATAAGTATTCATCCCCTGGGTCAAAACATGTTAAAAACACCTTGTCACTGATTACAGCTGTGACTCTTCTTGGGTAAGTCTCATAAGAGCTTTGCACACCTGTATTGTGAAATATTTGTCCATTATTCTTTTCAAAATTACTCAAGATCAGTCTAGGTGTTGGGGATCATGGCTAGACAGCCATTTTCATGTATTGCTATAGAGTCAAAACCGTAACTTGGCCACGCCTGAACATTTGCTGTGTTCTTGATAAATAAGCAACTCCAGGGTAGATTTGACTTTGTGTTGTAGGTTATTGTCCTGCTGGAACGTGGATTCCTTTCCCAGTGTCTGGTGTAAAGCACACTGAAGCAGATTTTCCTCTCGGATTTGTTTTCTTTGCAGTGTTTCTTTTGCAGTTTTACTTTAATGCCTTATTACATATGTATGTTTTGGAATATTCTGTATATTTGCATTCTTCTTTTCACTCTGTCATTAAGGTCATTATTGTGGAGTCACTTCAATGTTGTTGATTCATCCTCACTTTTCTTCCATCACAGAAATTGAACTCTGTAGATGTTTTGAAATCACCAATGGCCCTAAGCACTGTCCTTCCTGTCCTGCAGCTCAGTTCAGAAGCACGACATTTTGATGTGTCTGGGTGATTTATTACATCATCCACAGTAACATGTTTTAACTTGACCATTATTAAAGATATATTCAACGTCTGATTGGTTATTGTTACCCATCCACCAATCACCGCCTGTCTTTGTGAGGCTTTCGAAAAGCTCCCTGGTCTTTGTACTTGAATCTGTTCGTGAAATTCAATTCTTGACTGAGGGACCTTACAGATGTTGTATGTATGGGGGACATAGGAAGGGGTAGTCATTCAAAAATCACGTCAACACATTATTTCAGGCTATATAACTTAATAGGTTCTTACGTTAAGCCACATTTGGCTTAACGTAAGGGGGTTATTTTATTACATTATCTTTTCACTTCCACATTATGCAGCTTTTTGTCTAGATCAATCTATTTATGACTTTTTGCAAATCCAATCAGTTTTCCACGTTGATTCAACGTCAGCACAATTATTTTTTTTAGGTTTGAAATTATGTGGAAAAAACGTTGATCAACCAGTTGTTTTCCACAGTGGGATAGCATAATTTTTTAAAATCCAGCCTTTAAATTATCGTAAAGCCCTACCTCTGGGGACCCCTCAGAATCGTCAAGATCTTCAGCAAAGTCAAGGGAAGTTTTTCTCAGAGTCTGGTCTGCAGGCAACGTGTTGTCATTGTAAGATGTGACGAACTTAAAGTCACTTGTGCGCGAGCCCGTCGTCAGGTATGCGTCATAATTGTAAACGCTGCGGAGAGTTCCCGCGCCATCCACCTCTGCGTAGTTGGAAGGGAGATACGCGCTGGGGATGGTGACCGCTCCGTCAAACAACAGTCTGGGCTTTCTCCTGCGGCAGAATTTCACGGACACGTTGACAATAATGAAGGTGAGGAAAAAGGTGGAGACGGACACCAGCGCGATGATCAGATAAGAGGTGAGTTTGGAATTGCTCTCATCATAAGATACATCTTTCAGTTCTGGTACTTCAGCCAAGTTATCAGAAATCACTAAATAAATTGTACAGGTGGCAGAGAGAGAGGGCTGTCCGTTATCTTTCACTGACACAATGAGGTTCTGTTTCATGGCGTGAGATTCAGAAATGTCCCGCTGTGTCCTGATCTCTCCGCTGTGGAGAGCAATAGTGAAAAGTCCCGGATCAGTGGATTTGACTATATGATAGGACAGCCAGGCGTTCTGGCCGGAGTCCGCGTCCACCGCTATCACCTTGGAAACCAGAGAGCCCCCGTGCGCAGCTTTGGGGACCAGCTCGGTCATGGAGGATTTCCCCTCCGGAGCGGGGTACAGTATCTGAGGAGAGTTGTCATTCACATCCGTTATGAACACACTGACAGTGACGTTGCTGCTGAGTGGAGGAGAACCGTTGTCTCTGGCCACCACGTGGACTTTAAAACTCCTGAACTGCTCATAATCAAACGACCTCACAGCGTGGATCACCCCCGTGTCTCCGTTAACGGATAATAACGAGGTCACTGGGACACCATTCACCTCACCGGGTAAGAGAGAATAAATCACTGTTCCGTTCTGTCTCCAGTCTGGGTCCCGTGCAGTAACAGAACACACGGAGGAACCGGGTTTGTTATTTTCAGTCACGTGGGCTTTATAAGACTGTTCCTCAAACACAGGTGGGTTGTCGTTGACGTCAGCTACAGATAACTGAACACTTTTAGAGGAGGACAGAGGTGGAGAGCCCTCGTCGGTGGCAGTGATTGTAATGTTGTAATCAGACACTAGTTCTCGGTCCAGTTCGCCCGTGGTCACCAGAGAATAGTAGTTTTTGATGGATGGCACCAGCTTAAAGGGAAGGTTTTGCTGAATGGAGCAGCGGACCTGTCGGTTATTCTCAGAGTCTCTATCCTGCACGTTAATGATGCCCACCTCTGTACCAGGAGACGCGTTCTCAGGTATGGGGCTCGTCAGAGATTTGAGATATATCACAGGGGCGTTGTCATTAACATCAGTTATTTCAATAATCACTTTTGAATCAGATGAAAGTCCATAGCCATCTTTACCCTCTATGCGCATTTCATATTTTGGATCGTCTTCGAAATCTATTGGACCTATCACCTTAATTTCTCCAGTACTGTGACCCAAAGAAAATATCTTTCTTGCTTTGTCTGATATGCGACTGAATTCATACGTCACCTCCCCATTCAATCCCTCATCTGCATCCGCAGCACTCACTGTAACCACTACAGTATCTAACGGAGAGTTTTCAGGCAGACTGGCTTTATAGACGGCCTGGCTAAACACTGGGGCGTTATCGTTAGCATCCAGTACAGTGACGTGTACGAGTACAGCACCTGATTTCTGCGGAGAGCCTCCGTCTACAGCTGTAATAAGTAAACTCATCTCTTGCTTTTCCTCACGATCTAGTTCTTTATCTAAAACCAACTCGACGTTCTTTCCTCCATCTGTGTAATCGTGAATAGCCAGCACAAAATGTTCATTCCTTTCTAATGTATACCTTTGCACTGCGTTCTGTCCTATATCTGCGTCATGTGCCTCGTTAATTCGATAGCGAGCCCCTTTGTCTGCCGATTCTGTAATTTCCAATTTGATTGTATCTTTCGTGAAAATGGGTGAATTATCATTGACATCCTCAACAAGCAGAGATATCTGATGCAACTCCAATGGACCTTCTAGAACCAACTCGAATTTAATCATACACGAAACCTTCTCTCCACATAGCTCCTCCCTGTCAATCCTGTCCGCAACAATCAAATCCCCGGTACTCAGATTAATGTCACAATAACGTTGGTTTTTCCCTTCGGTATCAATTCGGGCCTTACGAGTGGACAGTCTGCTCGCCTCCAGCCCGAGATCCTTGGCTATATTTCCAATAACAGATCCTCGTTTCATCTCCTCCGGAAAAGAATAGCTCACGTCTCCATAGGCGGAGTGCAGCGGTAGAAGAAAGAAAGCAAAACCCCAGACGAGGCCTGTCACCGAGATTCCTTTGTGCCCCATCCTGGGATTAAAACTAGACGACCGTATAGATATTCTAAAGAAAATCTCCAGAAAAAGATACCGTTTCCTGAAAAGAACATCCACCGAATGTACAAGTGATCTGACCACCTCCAATCTTTTCTGCAGTTAAATGACATCCGAACACGGTGCATTATGACAGCAGCGCTGGGTGGAGAACTGTAAACTATCCAAACACAGCTGGTGAACAGCGACACAGTGAGTACTTAACAGAAATTACACGTTAACTGATATTATTCAAAATCTCTATTTCGAGAAAAGTTGAAATATGAATATATTCTCCTATAAGAAGAGTGCATGATTGATTACTGTAACTATTGGGGGGGAATCACCCGAAACTTATGGCCACAATTAGAAACTCAGAAAACGCCAGTAAAAATAGAAAAACAAATGATGACATTAAAATACATCTCAGACTATTTTCACGAGTTAAGATATAGATTAGGAGGAATAAATATGTTCCACAGGGAACACATCTGCAAGAAAATGTACAGGTCTACGTTGTAAGTATGAGATTTATAGTTCTGGTATTTCACTTTACACAAACTCATCAAGTGTAATACACAAAAACAGAGATTATGCCAATGAATGTAGGTGATGACAGTCAAACAGCAATGAAAAGTAAACAACAATGCCAAAAAAAAAGGATTTCAGCACCATGGACAGCGACACACCACAGCCGCCGCATTTCAGACACTCAAAACGCTTCTCCCATCACTCTGTCTTGGTAGCTCTCCACATACTGCAGTTTTATTTTGTCACACTTTTCCAACTAGAACTCCACGAGAACAGGCCAAACTATTAACCCATTGTTTACCTCAAACGTGCAGCATATAGGCCTATGTCAACAATCCAAATCAACCACAAACAGAAATATCACAACTCAAAACCAACTACAAGCATCAACCTTGTTTCACCTCAATTGTGAGGGGACATGAATTACCATAAATACATTACAAATAGCATTACATCTAAAGCAAAAACAAGTTGCCAAATAGACAAGCTTGGGTATTGAGGTCGGTCACCTCGTGTGCGAATACTGATTTACGCCAGGGGTCAAAAGCGTATTGTACAGGGCAACTAAGCTGTGATTGTAGAAACATAATAGGTTCTACTCTATGATAGCCTATACAAATCAAAACTATCATTTAACAGTTTGAGCTTACCTCTGAGGACCCATTAGAATCGTTCAAAGTTTCAGCAAAGTCAATTGGAGTTTTTCTCAGAGTGCAGCGTGTTGTCATTGTATGAACGAATGAACTTGAAGTCACTGGTGTGCGAACCCGTTGTCAGGTATGCATCATCATTGTAAGTGCTTTGGAGAGTTCCAGTGCCATCCACCTCTGCGTAGTTGGGAGGGAGATACGCGCTGGGGATTGCGACCGCTCCGTCAAACAACAGTCTGGGCTTTCTCCTGCGGCAAAACCTCACGGCCAGTATGACAATGATGAAGGCGAGGAAAAAGGTGGAGACAGACACCAGTGTGATGATCAGATAAGAGGTGAGTTTGGAATTGCTCTCATCATAAGATACATCTTTCAGTTCTGTCACTTCAGCCAAGTTATCAGAAATATCAGAAATACTAAATACATGGTACAGGTGGCAGAGAGGGAGGGCTGTCCGTTATCTTTCACTGACACAATGAGGTTCTGTTTCATGCTGTCAGATTCAGAAATGTCCCGTTGTGTCCTGATCTCTCCACTGTGGAGACCAATAGTGAAAAGTCCCATATCAGTGGATTTGACTATATGATAGGACAGCCAGGCGTTCTGGCCGGAGTCCGCGTCCACCGCTATCACCTTGGAAACAAGAGAACCCCCGTGCACAGCTTTGGGGACCAGCTCCGTCATGACTGTGGTCCCCTCCGGGGCGGGGTATAGTATCTGAGGGGAGTTGTCATTCACATCCGTTATGAACACACTGACAGTGACGTTACTGCTGAGCGGAGGAGAACCGTTGTCTCTGGCCACCAGGTGGACTTTAAAACTCCTGAACTGCTCATAATCAAACGACCTCACAGCGTGGATCACCCCCGTGTCTCCGTTAACGGCTAAAAATGAGGACACCGGAACACCGTTCACCTCACCAGTCAAGAGAGAATAAATCACTGTTCCGTTCTGTCTCCAGTCTGGGTCCCGTGCAGTAACGGAACACACAGAGGAACCGGGTTTGTTATTTTCAGTCACGTGGGCTTTATAGGACTGTTCCTCGAACACAGGTGGGTTGTCGTTGACGTCAGCTACAGATAACTGAACACTTTTAGAGGAGGACAGAGGTGGAGAGCCCTCGTCGGTGGCAGTGATTGTAATGTTGTAATCAGACACCAGTTCTCGGTCCAGTTCGCCCGTGGTCACCAGAGAATAGTAGTTTTTGATGGATGGCACCAGCTTAAAGGGAAGGTTTTGCTGAATGGAGCAGCGGACCTGTCGGTTATTCTCAGAGTCTCTATCCTGCACGTTAATGATGCCCAACTCTGTACCAGGTGACGCGTTCTCAGGTATGGAGTTAGTCAGAGATTGTAGATAAATCACAGGGGCGTTGTCATTAACATCAGTTATTTCTACTATCAACGTTGCATATGACGCGAACCCTAAGCCATCCTTCACACTGACTTGCATTTCATATGAGGATTCTTCTTCATAATCTAGTGACCCAACAACTGTAATTTCTCCTGTTTTATAGTTTATAGAAAACACATTACTTTTTTCATCTGAAACATGATCAAAGTCATATATGACTTCGCCATTGGGTCCCTCATCTGCATCCGTAGCACTCACTGTAACCACTACAGTATCTAAAGGAGAGTTTTCAGGCAGACTGGCTTTATAGACGGCCTGGCTAAACACTGGGGCGTTATCGTTAGCATCCAGTACAGTGACGTGTATAACTACAGTACCTGATCTCTGCGGAGAGCCTCCATCAGATGCAACTAGTATTAGATGTATCTCTTGCTCCTTTTCACGATCTAGCAACTTGTCTAACACTAATTCACCATACTTGCGTCCCCCATTTTTTGTATTAACATTCAAAATGAAGTGATAATTTATTTCTAAACTATAGCCTTGAACAGTATTCTGTCCTATATCAGTATCATTTGACTGCAGACTCTCTTATTTCCATTCTGATAATCTCTTCCTTAAATTGCGGTGTGTTATCATTTATATCTTGAACATGAAGAGTAATACGGTGAAGCTCCAAAGGATTCTCCAACACAAGTTCCTGGTTTAAAACACACGAAGCCTTTTGGCCACAAAGTCCCTCTCTGTCAATTCTCTCAGCAACAATCAGATCTCCGGTACTCAGATTAATGTCACAGTAACATTTACGGTTCCCATCTGGATCAACACGGGCCTTACGAGCGGAAAGTCTGCTCGCCTCCAGCCCGAGATCCTTGGCTATGTTTCCAATCACAGATCCGCATTTCATCTCCTCCGGAAAAGAATACCCCAGGTCTGCATTGGCGGAGTGCAGCGGCAGAAGAAAGAAAACAAAGACGCAGATCAGGCCTGTTATCGAGATTCCTTTGTGACTCATCCTAGGTTTAAAAACGTCAAAATAACGTATAGTCTCAATACTGCAGTGTAAACGAATAATATTCCACAAAAAGATGCCGTTTGATCAAAATGATATCCTCAAAATGTGCATGCTGTATATGTCCGTGTCCACTCTTTCCGCAGCTAAATGGTACACGAACACCCGATCCTTATAACAACACCAGTAGGTGGAGAACGGTATCTATAAAAACGTAGCTGTTGAACAGCGACAGAGTGAGTATACTTCAGATATTATACATATTACCTGACATTCTTTTTAATGTTCCACGAAAAGTCGTTCTAGGCCTATAAATAACCTAGGCTGAATTGATTTATAAACTAATAAACTAACTAACCAAAAAGAAGACCAAAAAACGACATGATAAAAATCACAAAAACATTAATTATTGCCAATCATCCTGTGTTGATATGAGTTAAGATCAGGTGGATTAAAGACAGTATACAATAGAACACATGCGAGAGGGGGTGCAGTAGGCTACAATTCAAATATCAAATGTATGCAATTGATGGTGCTGGTCATTCAGCCACAACAACTCATCAGTGCTATAAACAAAAACAGAGTACGGCAAGGAATGAAAGTTACGACAGTCAACAACCATTATTAGTAAACCCTACTGCCAGGGAAGGGAATTGTGTGCATTTTCAGCTGCATGGACAGCAACAAGGCGAGGCGCTGCCAGTCAGACACTTTAAAAAAAATGCATTTTTACTTAACTAGGCATGTCAGTTAGGAACAAATTCTTATTTTCAATGACGCCCTACCCCTAACCTGAAAGACGCTGGGCCAATTGTGCGCTGCCCTATGGGACTCCCAATCACAGCCAGTTGTGATTCAGCCTGGAATCAAACCAGGGTCTGTAGCAACGCCACTAGCACTGAGATGCAGTGCCTTAGACCACGGCGCCACTGGGAAGATGCATTCTCTCATCACTGACTGTAAATAGCTCTCCATATTAGGAAAGTTTTTATCTCATTCCCAAAACAAGCTAAATATCCCCTCACTCCAACAGAGCCAAATATCAACCCATTCCCTTAAACTCAAAACTGTGCAGAGTATATGTGAAAAATCCAATCACAAACAGTAGGCTACATATCCCACATCACAAACCACACCACATAATGTTAACATCCGTGTATTTCTCACCTTAATTTAGGGGGGATTGAAAGAAATCATACAATGAGTTGCAAAGTACATCACAACTTGACAACTAACAAGTTTCCTAAATAGTCAAGCTGCAGTACACATTCCTGTGTACCCATGGGGAGAACGATTTTCTCCAGGTTATTTTAAAAAGAAAACCCTCTTAGCTGTAATTGGATGAAAATATACCATATTCCACAAAATATCAAACCAAAAGTAGATGATTTTATTTACAGTAACGGGCCTACCTCTGGGAAACCATCAGAGCCATCAAGTTCTTCGGTAAAGTCTGTTAGAGTTTTTCTCAGAGTCTGGTCCACGGGCAGTGTGTTGTCACTGTAAGATGTGACGAACTTGAAGTCACTTGTGTGCGAACCAGTTGTCATGAATGCATCATAATTGTAAGTGCTGCGGAGAGTTCCCACTCCGTCCCCCTCTGCGTAGTTGGGAGGGAGATAGGCGCTGGGGATTGCGACCGCTCCGTCAAACAACAGTCTAGGCTTTCTCCTGTGGCAAAACCTCACCGCCAGGATGACAATAATGAAGGTGAGGAAAAATGTGGAGACAGACACCAGCGCGATGATCAGATAAGATGTGAGTTTGGAATTGCTCTCATCATACGATATATCTTTCAGTTCTGGCACTTCAGCCAAGTTATCCGAAATCACTAAATACATGGTACAGGTGGCAGAGAGAGAGGGCTGTCCGTTATCTTTCACTGACACAATGAGGTTCTGTTTCATGCTGTGAGATTCAGAAATGTCCCGCTGTGTCCTGATCTCTCCGCTGTGGAGACCAATAGTGAAAAGTCCCGGATCAGTGGATTTGACTATATGATAGGACAGCCAGGCGTTCTGGCCAGAGTCTGCATCCACAGCTATCACCTTGGAAACCAGAGAGCCCCCGTGCGCAGCTTTGGGGACCAGCTCCGTCATGAAGGAGTTCCCCTCCGGGGCGGGGTACAGTATCTGAGGAGAGTTGTCATTGACATCCGTTATGAACACACTGACCGTGACGTTGCTGCTGAGCGGAGGAGAACCGTTGTCTCTGGCCACCAGGTGGACTTTAAAACTCCTGAACTGCTCATAATCAAACGACTTCACAGCGTGGATCACCCCCGTTTCTCCATTAACTGATAAAAACGAGGACACAGGAACACTGTTCACCTCACCAGGTAAGAGAGAATAAATCACTGTTCCGTTCTGTCTCCAGTCTGGGTCCCGTGCAGTAACGGAACACACGGAGGAACCGGGTTTGTTATTTTCAGTCACGTGGGCTTTATAGGACTGTTCCTCAAACACAGGTGGGTTGTCGTTGACGTCAGCTACAGATAACTGAACACTTTTAGAGGAGGACAGAGGTGGAGAGCCCTCGTCGGTGGCAGTGATTGTAATGTTGTAATCAGACACCAGTTCTCGGTCCAGTTCGCCCGTGGTCACCAGAGAATAGTAGTTTTTGATGGATGGCACCAGCTTAAAGGGAAGGTTTTGCTGAATGGAGCAGCGGACCTGTCGGTTATTCTCAGAGTCTCTATCCTGCACGTTAATGATGCCCACCTCTGTACCAGGTGACGCGTTCTCAGGTATGGGGTTAGTCAGAGATTGTAGATAAATCACAGGAGCGTTGTCATTAACATCAGTGATGTCTATTATGACTTTAGTGTCTGAGGAAAGTCCATAACCATCTTTTCCTTCTATGAACATTTCATATTTGGATTCATCTTCGTAATCTAACGCTCCTGCTACTGTCATTTCTCCTGTTACGTGATTCAAAGTAAACACTTTCCTTGTCTTATCAGACATTCGACTAAATTCATACGTCACTTCTCCATTCATTCCTTCATCTGCATCAGTACTGCTGACAGTAAGAACTAGTGTACCTAAAGGAGAGTTTTCAGGCAGACTGGCTTTATACACGGCCTGGTTAAACACTGGGGCATTATCGTTAGCATCCAGTACAGTGACGTGTATGACTACAGTACCTGATCTTTGCGGAGTGCCCCCATCTACAGCTGTAAGCAATAATTTCAACTCTTGTTGTTGTTCACGATCTAACTCTTTATCTAAAACCAACTCTCCATATTTACTACCGGCAGCAGTCGTTTGAACACTTAAAGCAAAATGATCATTTCTCTGCAGAGTGTAGCTTTGAACAGCATTCTGTCCTATATCCGCGTCGTGAGCTGCGTTCACACGAAAGCGAGCGCCTTTGAATGCGGATTCCGCTATTTCCAGTTTGATTGTATCCTTTGGAAAGATAGGTGTATTGTCGTTGATATCTTGGATTTGAAGTGATATACGATGCAACTCCAGAGGACTCTCTAAGACCAACTCAAACCTAAGAATACAGGACATCTTTTCTCCACATAGCTCCTCTCTGTCAACCCTTTCGGCAACAATAAAATCCCCGGTACTCAGATTAATGTCACAATAACGTTTTCGGTTCCCTTCGGTATCAACTCGGGCATTACGAGCGGACAGTCTGCTCGCCTCCAGCCCGAGATCATTGGCTATATTTCCAATAACAGATCCTCGTTTCATCTCCTCCGGAAAAGAATAGCTCACGTCTCCATAGGCGGAGTGCAGCGGTAGAAGAAAGAAAGCAACGCTGCAGACGAGGCCTGTCACCGAGATTCTTTTGTGACCCATCCTGAGATTAAAAGCGCAGATACACCATATAGCCAAGATAGTACACTGTAAACAAATAGTATTCCACGAAAAGATTCAGTGTAATCAAAATGATATCCACAAAATGTGCACGCTATCTGACCGTGTCCAGTCTTTTCTGCAGCTTAATGGCACCCGAACACCCGAGCCTTGTAACAACAGCAGTGGGTGGAGAACTGGATATATCCAAACACAGCTGGTGAACAGCGACACTGTGAGTACTCAACAGAAATGACACATGTTCACACATAATTCTAAATCCATATTTTAGGAGAATTCGTCATATGGAGTTATAGAAGTAGGATGATTGATTGACTACTATTTGAAATCCCTTTCTCCCTATTGGAAAACACAGGAAACGACAGTAGCTCACGTAAACTCCACACACCATAAATGATGACATGAAAACCATCCTCATACTACATGAGTTAATACATTACAAAGGGAACCAATTTGCGTGAAAATATCGGCCTACATTGCAAATGTCCGATTTTAGTGTTGATCTATGAGTCAGCACACTCATCAATGCAATACACAAAAAACAGAAAGTATGGTAATCAATGCAAGTGATGACAGTCTAAAAGTGATGAATACCTCTGCCTACTGCCTTCAAATTGAAATTTACACATTTCAGCACCATGGATAGTGATCTCGCGACGATTCCCGACGCACTTCAAATACTCTCACTCCGCTTCTCTGATAACCAAATAGCTCTCCGTAGACAGTATTTCTCTTGTAAATTAAAAACTAATGCCAAATAGGCTTTCATTCCTACAGTGATACATTCATGACATCGAACCATTGTCTGTAATCTCAAAACTGTGCAGCCAGCGTGAATGTGACCATTCACATCAATCAATCACAAACAGTAAATAGCCCATCACAAATAAAACCCTATCATTATATCATCTCTGGACTTCTCACAAAACTGTCAGGGGATTCAAATAATCATCCAAAACCTTACATCCGAACTGGAGACCTACTCCCGTGGACCCGTGGGAAAAGGGCATTTCTCCAGGGAAAATATAATATTTGTTTTAGCTGTATAAAAAGATATCTAGTCCCTATTCCATAATGTATCCAAATCTAGGTTATTTATATTAACAGTAAAGCCATACCTCTGGGGACCCTTCAGAATCGTCAAGATCTTCAGTAAAGTCATTTGGAGTTTTTCTCAGAGTCTGGTCCGCAGGCAGCGTGTTGTCACTGTAAGATGTGAGGAACTTGAAATCACTTGTTCGTGAACCCGTCGTCAGGTATGAATCATAATTGTAAGTGCTGCGGAGAGTTCCTGCCACATCCACCTCTGCGTGGTTGGGAGGGAGATAGGCGCTGGGGATGGCGACCGCTCCGTCAAACAACAGTCTGGGCTTTCTCCTGCGGCAAAACCTCACGGACAGGATGACAATAATGAAGGTGAGGAAAAAGGTGGTAACAGACACCAGCGCGATAATCAGATAAGAGGTGAGTTTGGAATTGTTTTCATCATAAGATACATATTTCAGATCTGGTACTTCAGCCAAGTTATCAGAAATCACTAAATACATGGTACAGGTGGCAGAGAGAGAGGGCTGTCCGTTATCTTTCACTGACACAATGAGGTTCTGTTTCATGCTGTCAGATTCAGAAATGTCCCGCTGTGTCTTGATCTCTCCGCTGTGGAGACCAATAGTGAAAAGTCCCAAATCAGTGGATTTGACGATATGATAAGAAAGAAAGGCATTCTGGCCTGAGTCCGCGTCCACGGCTATCACCTTGGAAACCAGAGAGCCCCCATGCGCAGCTTTGGGGACCAGCTCGGTCATGAAGGAGTTCCCCTCCGGGGCGGGGTATAGTATTTGAGGAAAGTTGTCATTCACATCCGTTACTAACACACTGACCGTGACGTTGCTGCTGAGTGGAGGAGAACCGTTGTCTCTGGCCACCACGTGGACTTTAATGCTCCTGAACTGCTCATAATCAAACGACCTCACAGCGTGGATCACCCCCGTGTCTCCGTTAACGGCTAAAAACGAGGACACTTGGACACCGTTCACCTCACCGGGTAAGAGAGAATAAATCACTGTTCCGTTCTGTCTCCAGTCTGGGTCCCGTGCAGTAACAGAACACACGGAGGAACCGGGTTTGTTATTTTCAGTCACGTGGGCTTTATAGGACTGTTCCTCAAACACAGGTGGGTTGTCGTTGACGTCAGCTACAGATAACTGAACACTTTTAGAGGAGGACAGAGGTGGAGAGCCCTCGTCGGTGGCAGTGATTGTAATGTTGTAATCAGACACTAGTTCACGGTCCAGTTCGCCCGTCGTCACCAGAGAATAGTAGTTTTTGATGGATGGCACCAGCTTAAAGGGAAGGTTTTGCTGAATGGAGCAGCGGACCAGCCGGTTATTCTCAGAGTCTCTATCCTGCACGTTAATGATGCCCACCTCTGTACCAGGTGACGCGTTCTCGGGTATGGGGTTAGTCAGAGATTGTAGATAAATCACAGGAGAGTTGTCATTAACATCAGTGATTTCTATTATAACTTTGGCATATGATGCTAACCCTAAACCATCTTTCGCTTTGATACGCAATTCAAATGACGAAACCGCTTCAAAATCAATTGTGCCTATTACACCAATTTCTCCTGTTTTACGGTCGATAGAAAATATTTTCTTTACTTCTTCTGAAACACGGCCAAAGTCATACGTGACCTCCCCATTCACTCCCTCGTCTGCATCTGTAGCACTCACTGTAACCACTACAGTATCTAAAGGAGAGTTTTCAGGCAGACTGGCTTTATAGACGGCCTGGCTAAACACTGGGGCGTTATCGTTAGCATCCAGTACAGTGACGTGTATGACTACAGTACCTGATCTCTGCGGAGAGCCTCCGTCTACAGCTGTAAGCAACAGCTTCAAATCATATCTTTGTTCACGATCAAGCTCTTTATCTAGAACAAGCTGGACAGTATTACTATCTACAGCCAATACAAAATTCTCATTTCGTTCTAGTGTGTATTTTTGGACAGAGTTCTGTCCTATGTCCGCATCATGAGCTTCCTCTAATAGGAAACGAGTGCCTTTAGCTGCCGATTCTCCTATTTCCATATCTATCATATCCTCGTTAAAAAGTGGTCCGTTATCGTTAATATCCTGGATGTGGAGGTTGATACGATGAAGCTCCAAAGGATTCTCTAATACAAGTTCCTGTTTTAAAACGCATGAAGACTTTTCGCCACAAAGCCCCTCTCTGTCAATCCTCTCGGCAACAATCAAATCTCCGGTACTCAAATTAACGTCACAGTACCGATTGTCGTTCCCTTCGGTGTCAGTACGGGCCTTACGAATAGAAAGTCTACTCGCCTGCAGCCCGAGATCCTTGGCTATATTTCCAATAACTGAACCGCGTTTCATCTCCTCCGGAAAAGAATAGCTCACGTCTCCATAGGCGGAGTGCAGCGGTAGAAGAAAGAAAGAAATGCCGCAGACCAGGCCTGTCACCGAGAATCCTTTGTGTCCCATCCTGGGATTAAAACGTCGAACAACTTGGTTAGATTTTGAAATGGAAACAAACAGTATTCCACAATAAAATATTTCGCTTGATGAAACTAGTCAGAACACAATGTGCACGTCTCCAATCTTTTCTCCAGCTCAGTGGCACCGGAGCACCCGAGCGTTGTGACAACACCAGTTGTTGGGGAACTGGGTTTATCCAAGCATAGCTGGTGAACAGCGACACTTTGAGAATACCTTTAGAAATTACACAAAGCAACGATTTTTCTAAATATTTCATAAAAAGTTAAGTATGCTTACAAGTAAGCTGCTTTATAACTATGGGGAATAACTTTTACCTCCAGTGTCTTGAAATCAGCATAACCAACTAGACAGATAGGAGCGGGCATTATATTAAATCACAACAGATAAATAATTGTATGAAAACCGTCTACATACTCCGTTGAAGGAGATATAACAAAATAGTTTAGGCCTACATAGCTGGTTCGAATACGGAGCTACTTGGTGAAAATGTTTCAATTAGCCCCGAGCAAAGCCCTAGTAGCTCTGGATAAGAGCGTGACAAGACAGTCAAACTGTATGCGGGCTTCCATCGACCCAGGTTTATTCGACAAAAGCAATGTCACAAAACAATTAATTGCGACACATGTAATGGAAACTGCAGCCATATGATACATTTTCTAAAGATAAAACCTGGTCTCAGAGCATTTTAAATGTTTTTTTACGTAAATCCAAGACACTCCATTTAGCATGATATGTTACGTTTCAAATTGTATGTATTAAGGGTAGGGTTAGTTGAAGGGAAGGGTTAGCTAACATGCTAAGTAGTTGCAAAGTAGCTTACAAGCAGTAAGTAGTTGAAAAGTTGCTAATTAGATATCATGCAAAATAAGTCCATGATGAGATTGAAACTCGCAACCTTTGGGTTGCTGGAAGTTTGCGTTATACGCGCACACATGAGTTGCTGGACGTTTGAGTTATACGCCCACCAATCCACCACGACCAAACCACTCTACTTTCGTTTTTGGCTTTAGTAACCATCTGTCTTATTTAACAATACTAAACATATTATACATACTAAATGAAAAGTCTAGGATTTACGTACAGAATAATAGGAAATTATCTGAGGCCAGGTTGAAAAATCGACAACACTTTTATCCATTTAACGGGTGGATTTTTCATTTTTTTCAAACTTTCTTGATTTTGACAAATGATGATGGAAAGAAACATCAAAATGATTGAGAAATACTTTTGAATTTCGTGGGGCACGTGATGTAATTACGTAACTATAAGCTCCACTCCACATTTAATTCTAAATGATTACTGCTTGCAAAATAAAAATGTAGACTATAAAAAAGTACGTTTCTTTGCAGGTCAAGAATTGTCCTGACTTTGAAGAATGTCCGAATTGCTTCGCCTTGCGTTTCTGGTTGGCTGGTAATTTTCACCATTCAATTATTTCAGATCTACAGGAATGCAATTTTCACCATAGCATGGACTTTGGCTATACTGTCACATGACAATTATTATAATATGGCAAATGTTTATCAATGATTGCATTCTATCTACGCTGGCTTTCGCAGGCTACCAGATAAATGAAACAGTTAGGTGGAAGCGCATACAGACTCTCGATCATTTGTTAATGAGCAATTTCACTAAATGTGTCATGGAAACACGTCAACCACTGGCTCTTTATTCCACGCTGTAGGTTCTTTAGAAAACGTGTTGTTGTTTTAGGTGTGACGTCATTACGTCCAGCTGTTTTTATCGACACACGATAGTTCAATAGAAACGCACCCTAGCAAGCAGTTGCCGCGTATATTTTCTATGCAAACTTTTTTAATGTCGCCCTAAAAAAATCACTGGGCAAGTTACTGGAAAGAGGTAATGATGAATGAGCGTTAGCCGACAGAGATTTTCTGAATTTCAGCACCATGGAGAGCTACACTGCAATAAGCTCTCCACAGACTGTATTAACTCATTTTCTTTTAACCTCAAAACTGTGAAGCATGTAGGCTATGTGAAAACTCCACCTCATACAACAATCACAAACACACCCCATCAAAAAAGGACATTAGCATCTGAAGACTGAGGCTATCAGTTAAATAGAGAGGAGATGGAAATAATCATCTAACAAAATGACATATTTCCTGAAACCTGAAACATGTGTAAACTGACTAAATAGCCCAGCTAGAGAATTGAGTAAGTCCTTGGGACTAGTGAATTCTACAGGGGGGAAGTGACTGTAAAAAAATATTTAGATGAAATCTAAAAGAAGTATAGCCTCTATGCCATCATGAAGATCTTAAAGCAAATCTAGATTATATATATTTGCAGGCCTACCTCTGGGGACACATCAGAGTCATCAAGAGCCTCAGCAAAGTCGATGGGAGTTTTTCTCAGAGTCTGGTCCGCGGGCAGTGTGTTGTCATTGTAAGATGTGACGAACTTGAAGTCACTTGTGTGCGAGCCTGTCGTCAGGTATGCGTCATAATTGTAAGTGCTGCGAAGAGTTCCTGCGCCATCCACCTCTGCGTAGTTGGGAGGGTGATACGCGCTGGGGATGGCGACCGCTCCGTCAAACAACAGTCTGGGCTTTCTCCTGCGGCAAAACCTCACCGCCAGGATGACAATAATGAAGGTGAAGAAAAAGGTGGAAACGGACACCAGCGCGATGATCAGATAAGAGGTGAGTTTGGAATTGCTCTCATCATACGATATATCTTTCAGTTCTGTCACTTCAGCCAAGTTATCAGAAATCACTAAATACATGGTACAGGTGGCAGAGAGAGAGGGCTGTCCGTTATCTTTCACTGACACAATGAGGTTCTGTTTCATGCTGTCAGATTCAGAAATGTCCCGGTGTGTCCTGATCTCGCCACTGTGGAGACCAATAGTGAAAAGTCCCGGATCAGTGGATTTGACTATATGATAGGACAGCCAGGCGTTCTGGCCGGAGTCCGCGTCCACAGCTATCACCTTGGAAACCAGAGAGCCCCCGTGCGCAGCTTTGGGGACCAGTTCAGTCATGAAGGATTTCCCCTCCGGGGCGGGATATAGTATCTGAGGAGAGTTGTCATTCACATCTGTTATGAACACACTGACCGTGACGTTGCTGCTGAGCGGAGGAGAACCGTTGTCTCTGGCCATCACGTGGACTTGAAAACTCCTGAACAGTTCATAATCAAACGACCTCACAGCGTGGATCACCCCCGTGTCTCCGTTAACGGATAAAAACGAGGACACAGGGACACCGTTCACTTCACCGAGTAAAAGAGAATAAACCACTGTTCCGTTCTGTCTCCAGTCTGGGTCCCGTGCAGTAACGGAACACACGGATGAACCAGGATTGTTATTTTCAGTCACGTGGGCTTTATAGGACTGTTCCTCAAACACAGGTGGGTTATCGTTGACGTCAGCTACAGATAACTGAACACTTTTAGAGGAGGACAGAGGTGGAAAGCCCTCGTCGGTGGCAGTGATTGTAATGTCGTAATCAGACACCAGTTCTCGGTCCAGTTCGCCCGTGGTCACCAGAGAATAGTAGTTTTTGATGGATGGCACCAGCTTAAAGGGAACATTTTGCTGAATGGAGCAGCGGACCTGTCGGTTATTCTCAGAGTCTCTATCCTGCACGTTAATGATGCCCACCTCTGTACCAGGTGACGCGTTCTCAGGTATGGGGTTAGTCAGAGATTGTAGATATATCACAGGAGCGTTGTCATTAATATCTGTGATGTCTATTATGACTTTAGAATATGATGCTAACCCTAAACCATCCTTAGCTTGAATACGCAATTCAAATGAAGACACCTCTTCATAGTCAATAGATCCAATAACTCTGATTTCACCCATTTTCGAATTGATGAAAAACATGTTCTTATCCTCCTCTGAAATATGGCCGAAGTCATAGGTAACTTCCCCATTCACTCCGTCATCTGCATCTGTAGCACTCACTGTAACCACTACAGTATCTAACGGAGAGTTTTCAGGCAGACTGGCTTTATAGACGGCCTGGTTAAACACTGGGGCGTTATCGTTAGCATCCAGTACAGTGACGTGAATGACTACGGTACCGGATCTTTGCGGTGTGCCTCCGTCAGATGCAGATAG
Source organism: Oncorhynchus keta (assembly GCF_023373465.1). Taxonomy (NCBI): domain Eukaryota; kingdom Metazoa; phylum Chordata; class Actinopteri; order Salmoniformes; family Salmonidae; genus Oncorhynchus; species Oncorhynchus keta. The sequence continues at coordinate 31,393,789 of NC_068450.1, forward strand.
CAATACTGTTAAATCCCGTTCCTGCTCACGATCAAGCTCTTTGTCCAGGACTAGTTCAATCACATTTGTATCAACACTCAAAATAAAATTACCATTACTTTGTAACGTATAGCTTTGGACTGCATTCTGTGCTACATCTGCATCGTGGGCCTCTTCTAATAAGAAACGGGCTCCTTTAAAAGCTGATTCTCTTATCTCTAGTTTTATCAATTCATCTTTAAATTGCGGGGAGTTGTCATTTATATCTTGAACATGAAGACTGATACGGTGCAGCTCCAAAGGATTCTCCAACACAAGTTCCTGTTTTAAAACGCACGAAGCCTTTTTGCCACAAAGCCCCTCTCTGTCAATCCTCTCCGCAACAATCAACTCCCCGGTACTCAGATTAATGTCACAATACCGTTTTCGATTTCCTTCAGTATCAATTCGGGCCTTACGAGCGGACAGCCTGCTCGCCTCCAGCCCGAGATCCTTGGCTATATTTCCAATAACAGATCCTCGTTTCATCTCCTCCGGAAAAGAATAGCTCACGTCTCCATAGGCGGAGTGCAGCGGTAGAAGAAAGAAAGACAAGCAGAAGACCAGGCCTGACATTGAGAATCCTTTGTTCAGCATCCTTAGACTTCCAACGACATCCATATATATAGTTAAACAGATCGATGTAAGGAGAAAGTATTCCACAAAAAGATCAACATTCATTAAATTATCAAAACAAAATATGTGCGCAGTCTGACCGTTTACCTCTATTATTTTATGTAGTGAAACTAAACCAGAGCTTTGTTCATGACAACAGCAATGGGTGGAGAGCTGCGTCTATTCTACCTCCGCTGGTGAACAGCGACACTATGAGGACCCTTCAGAAATTCCCCATATTTACCCATACACACTGGCATTGGTCTAGATAGGCCTACATTTCAATAAAAGCAGTAAGTTAACTGTATTTGCGTCGTCAAACATTGAAGACATGATGTGTGTCCCCAGCATATGGCAAAAAAGAAAACAAGGAAGAAAAAAGGCACAGAAGAAGACAAAATAACCACTGTTCTCACAAAAACTATTCATACTCATTGGATTTTTTTTGTATTATTTTGGGGGTCTTTTTTTGTCATTTAGCATTGCAGATAGTGTGGGTTCTATCATTGTAAATCTCCACACCATTTCCAATCCGCCACATATATTTTTCCACTTCTTTGTTATTTTACCCTAATCCTTCCACCCCAATCCCAAATTGAGAAGAATAATGAGTTAGGGAAATGTCAGGTAGGTGAAATAACGACATTACAAAAAGATAGCCATAGGCCTAACTTGTGTCAAAATTGAGGTAAAACGCACATTAAAAGAGTGGCAGTGTAATTTTTTTAAGGCAACTAGCATTCATCAGTAAAATGCGAAACGTAAGTAGAGCTGGCGAGGAAAGAAAAATAATAGGCTAGCTCTGCTGTTAAACTAGAATAAAACACGCTAAAGGAAGGAAAGTAATAGGCTAGCTCTGCTGTCAAAGTAGAATAAAACACGCTAAAGGAAAGTAATAGGCTAGCTCTGCTGTTAAACTAGAATAAAACACGCTAAAGGAAGGAAAGTAATAGGCTAGCTCTGCTGTCAAACTAGAATGAAACACGCTAAAGGAAAGTAATAGGCTAGCTCTGCTGTTAAACTAGAATAAAACACGCTAAAGGAAGGAAAGTAATAGGCTAGCCCTGCTGTCAAAGTAGAATAAAACACGCTAAAGGAAGGAAAGTAATAGGCTAGCTCTGCTGTTAAACTAGAATAAAACACGCTAAAGGAAGGAAAGTAATAGGCTAGCCCTGCTGTCAAAGTAGAATAAAACACGCTAAAGGAAGGAAAGTAATAGGCTAGCTCTGCTGTTAAACTAGAATAAAACACGCTAAAGGAAGGAAAGTAATAGGCTAGCTCTGCTGTTAAACTAGAATAAAACACGCTAAAGGAAAGTAATAGGCTAGCTCTGCTGTCAAACTAGAATAAAACACGCTAAAGGAAAGTAATAGGCTAGCTCTGCTGTCAAACTAGAATAAAACACGCTAAAGGAAGGAAAGTAATAGTCTAGCCCTGCTGTTAAACTAGTTGTTCCCAAACCATTCCCAAACCAAATTTAGTCAATCACAAATCAAACAAAATAATATAATTTGCGAATACTGCCTTGAAATTAGTATGTTTGATTTCAAAGCATGACATAAAACACATTAATCATATGTGTAGCTAAAATGCATTGGAAAATATGATCACGGGACAGATGAAATTCTAAATATACTAGTCCTGTGGAAATAGTGCTTTCACCATGTATCACAAAAACACTTTAGCTATTGTCAAATCTGTTATGTGAAACACCTGCTAGACAGCCTCTAGTTATAAGGCTACTAACACAGTTTAAGCCTACTTCTGGGGACCTCTGAGAATTGTGCCCCATTTTGGGATTAAAAGGGTCGAACATCATAAAGCCCTACATACTGCCGTGTAAACAAATACTATTCAACAAAAGATGCAATTTGATGTAAATCATTTACACAAAATGTGCATGCAGTTAAATGATTGTCTACAGCTAAATGGCACCCAAAAGCAGTGGGTGGAGAACTGGATCTATTCAAACACAGCTGGTGAACAGCGAGACAGTGAGTACACATGCACAGGGACATATTTAATAGGCATAATCAACAGAAATGTGATTTTCTACATGTTCCGCACCATGGATAGCAACACGTTAAAGCCTCAAGTTGCTCTTCAGTCACCCAAACCACTTATACAAAGACAGTATCAATCTTTTTTAACCTATTCCCGTGGAGCAAAAAAATAGAAATCTAGTAAACAGAGCAAAACTCTTTTATCATCCCATTTCCTGAAACCTCAAAACGGTGCTGCGTGTACATGATAAAGATGAGCAAAAAATATTGTATTAAATAAATCATTAAAATACTGACTTATAATATTGTACACAAATAAAAGGGAAATTCTATCATTTCATACTAATACAATTGCTCAGAGAAAAACATTTTGTATAACAAATAATACAAAAATCTCAAAACATTAGTTGCAAAAAATAATTGTCAGCCCTGTTTTCAATAGTTTTTGCAGCCTCCCCTTGCAGTGACAACGATATCTTAGCCTTTTCTATAAAATAAAAAATATCAGATTTGAGAACACATTGGGAGGAATCTTAGACCATTCTTCTCTACAGAATATTTCAAGATCCTCGATATCCTTAGATCTGCTCTTATAGTGCTTTCCTCTTCAATTCAAACCACAGGTTTTCAATGTGGTTCAAGTCCGAAGACTGAGATGACCATTGCAAAATGTTGACTTTATGGTCAATGAACCATTTCTTTGTGGATTTTGATGTGTGCTTAGGGTCGTTGTCTTTCTAGAAGATCCACCTGCGGTCGAGTTTCAGCTTCCTAGCAGAGGCAATCAGGTTTTTGGCTAAAATGTTCTGGTATTTGCTAGATACCTTATAGTAGGTATGAGGTTTTTTTCTACATTGCATCATTCTTTCGAGCCAAACTGGTGTGCGTGGCCAAAGAGCTCTATTTTGCGTCTCTTCTGACCATAGCATCTGGTGCCAATCCAAGTGCCAATGCCGTTTAGCAAACTCCACGCTTTTACATTTGTTTATTGCCCTCAATAAGTGCTTTCTATGGCAACCCTTCCAAATAGCCCATTGGCATAGAAGTGGCATCTAATTGTAAATTTGTAGACTTGGTGACCCCAAGATGTGACTTTTCTTTTCCCCCAAACCATCTTCCTCACTGTGCGTGTTGACAAGATACACTTGCATCCTCTTCCAGGCAAGTTTACAACCAATTCAGTTGGTTTTACATTTTTCAATTATTGCCCTAATATGGATAAGTGGTATATTTGGTTTTCCAGTAGTGTTTTTTTTAGACCTAATTACTGATATATGAAAGTCAACAACGATTTGTCTCTCTCTTCATTTGTGAGTTTGTTGCCTTTCCCCCTGGTGATGGACGACAAAGGACTTGACATGTGTGTTAACTCATTTTTATACCCAAGGGAAACAGGAAGACACGGAAGGCCACAATACAGTTTATGAAGATGAGATCAACTTTTTTAAAGTAGAATGTTAATGCAGATTTAAATTTAGTTTGATTTATTCACGAGAATCATGGCGCAGGCAAAAAATATTGACACCAATGTTTTTGAGATTTTATTTTTTACTTGTTACACACAATCTCTTTCTCTGAGCATTTATGGGAGTATAAATGAATATAATTTTGCACACAATAGCTCTATATTTGTATTATTTATTTCATGCAGTCTTCTTGCTCATCTTTATCAAGGCTGTCAATCATTTTGGAGGTGACAGATTCCAAGAACACAGGATGAGATGTTACTATCCTTTGTGCAAGCACTTCCAAAAGTTAATGAACAGTGAGCGTGGTGAAATTTGGGGAGCGCATCGTCAGTAGTGTACCTTTGGTTCCTAGGGTGTTTCGGCCTAATCACTGTAGGAGCAAACTCACTCCTGAGTGGTCTAAGGCACTGCGGTCTAAGGCACTGCATCTCAGTGATAAAGGTGTCACTACGGACCCTGGTTTGTTTCCAGGCTGCATCACAACTGGCCGTGATTGGGAGTCACATAGGGCGGCGCACAATTTGCCCAGCGTCGTCCAGGTTAGGGTTTGGCCGGGGTTGGCCGTCATAGCGAATAAGAATTTGTTCTTAACTGACTTGCCTAGTTAAATAAATAAACTAACACCATCACAACTCAGATTATATATCAACACCTCAATATTTCTCACTTCAACTGAGTGGGTCAAAACAATCATTTAACAGGAGACTTTACAAATGACATCAAACCTGGAGCCTATCAACCTGCCTATACACTGTCAAACTTTTCCCTGTAAATGTACAGAAGGATATTATCAGCAGAGTTTCCAGGTGAATGCTGTAATTGTAAATGTTTTACAGTAAATATTTTAATACTGGGATTAATTAATTCATTGAGGGGAGGCGGGTTTGTATTTTACAGTATTTTAGTGTAATTCCATGGGATTGGTGGAAGCAGGTTGGCTGCTAGGTAATGCGTTTTCATATTACAGCATACCAAACAAATATATATGAATAATTGGTGTTTAAAATCACTTGCACTTAACAAAGACTTCCAAATGTTCAGTGACTACAGGGAAAAACAGACCAAGAACAAAACAAATACTCAAACATCAAAGGTTAGATGCTTGCTGCCACTCCAATCTGTCCTCTACACATATCGAATATGTGCCTCAAAATATGTTAATGAGCAAGACACAACCATATACTAGAGGTCAAAAGAGAGAGAGAGAGAAAGAGAGAGAGAGAAGGAGATGGAGTTAACATTGGGATTGGGTACAATCTTAGATCTATGATCGGGGGCAAATCTATTCAGGGTAAGGAATTAATAGTCTGAACCTCATGTGTCTTACCCACCGCATGAGGTTGGTGCCTGAAACTGAAAATTGTAATCTACAGTAGGCATAAACTATTACTGTAAAAATAAAATGGAGTATAATACAATCATTTCCACAGGAGACGTCCAATTACAATGAATAAAAAGCATTTTTCAGCATTTTACCCATAATGGAGTGAAATCTATAGAATGTAAGCTATTGTGTAAAACACATTTAACAACCATCTGTCTCTTTCTGTTGCAAATACAGACTGACAATGTAGACAAACATTGGAAAATGAATGTATTGCTGTGAAAAGTGTGATTTTCTATAGGACAAAGGATTTAGCTCTAACTGACGCTTTAATTGTTTTGCGAAGCATGACACCTGAACATGTATGGAAAAGTATAGCCTCAATTTAATAAAACATAAAACCAATAGTATATTTTTGTTTACAATAAAGTCCTACCTCTGGTGACCCTTCGGAGTCGTCAAGATCTTCAGTAAAGTCATTTGGAGTTTTCCTCAGAGTCTGGTCTGCAGGCAGCGTGTTGTCACTGTAAGATGTGAGGAACTTGAAGTCACTTGTTCGCGAACCCGTCGTCAGGTATGCATCATAATTGTAAGTGCTACGGAGAGTTCCTGCGCCATCCACCTCTGTGTAATTGGGAGGGAGATAGGCGCTGGGGATGGCGACCGCTCCATCAAACAACAGTCTGGGCTTTCTCCTGCGGCAAAACCTCACGGACAGGATGACAATGATGAAGGTGAGGAAAAAGGTGGAGACGGACACCAGCGCGATGATCAGATAAGAGGTGAGTTTGGAATTGCTCTCATCATAAGATACATCTTTCAGTTCTGGCACTTCAGCCAAGTTATCAGAAATCACTAAATAAATTGTACAGGTGGCAGAGAGAGAGGGCTGTCCGTTATCTTTCACTGACACAATGAGGTTCTGTTTCATGCTGTGAGATTCAGAAATGTCCCGCTGTGTCCTGATCTCTCCGCTGTGGAGACCAATAGTGAAAAGTCCCGTATCAGTGGATTTGACAATATGATAGGACAGCCATGCGTTCTGGCCGGAGTCCGCGTCCACCGCTATCACCTTGGAAACCAGAGAGCCCCCGTGCGCAGCTTTGGGGACCAGCTCGGTCATGAAGGAGTTCCCTTCCGGGGCGGGGTATAGTATCTGAGGAGAGTTGTCATTCACATCCGTTATGAACACACTGACAGTGACGTTGCTGCTGAGCGGAGGAGAACCGTTGTCTCTTGCCACCACGTGGACTTTAAAACTCCTAAACTGCTCGTAATCAAACGACCTCACAGCGTGGATCACCCCTGTGTCTCCATTAACGGATAAAAACGAGGACACCGGGACACCGTTCACCTCACCAGGTAAGAGAGAATAAATCACTGTACCGTTCTGTCTCCAGTCTGGGTCCCGTGCAGTAACGGAACATAAGGAAGAGCCAGGTTTGTTATTTTCAGTCACGTGGGCTTTATAGGACTGTTCCTCGAACACAGGTGGGTTGTCGTTGACGTCAGCTACAGATAACTGAACACTTTTAGAGGAGGACAGAGGTGGAGAGCCCTCGTCGGTGGCAGTGATTGTAATGTTGTAATCAGACACCAGTTCTCGGTCCAGTTCGCCCGTGGTCACCAGAGAATAGTAGTTTTTGATGGATGGCACCAGCTTAAAGGGAAGGTTTTGCTGAATGGAGCAGCGGACCTGTCGGTTATTCTCAGAGTCTCTATCCTGCACGTTAATGATGCCCACCTCTGTACCAGGTGACGCGTTCTCAGGTATGGGGTTAGTCAGAGATTGTAGATATAGCACAGGGGCGTTGTCATTAACATCAGTGATTTCTATTATCAATGTAGAGTAGGATGCTAACCCTAATCCGTCCTTTGCACTGATCTGCATTTCATATGAAGACTCCTTTTCATAATCTATTGGACCAACAACTGTAATTTTTCCAGTCTCATGATCAAGAGAAAATACATTGCTATTTTCATCTGAAACGTCATCAAATTCATAAGTAACTTCACCATTCAATCCCTCATCTGCATCCGTAGCACTCACTGTAACCACTACAGTATCTAAAGGAGAGTTTTCAGGCAGACTGGCTTTATAGACGGGCTGGCTAAACACTGGGGCGTTATCGTTAGCATCCAGTACAGTGACGTGTATGACTACAGTACCTGATCTCTGCGGAGAGCCTCCGTCCATCGCTGTCAGTAATAACTTGATTTCATGGTGCCCTTCGCGGTCTAGCTCTTTGTCTAACACTAACTCGCTGTATTTGCGTCCACCACTTTTGGTTTTGACATTCAAAATAAAATGTTCATTTCTTTGTAGTGTATAGCTCTGAACCGTATTCTGTCCTATGTCAGCGTCATGGGCCTCATCTAGAGAAAAACGAACGCCTTTGTCTGCTGATTCACGAATTTCCATTTTGATAATATCCTTTTTAAACTGTGGGGAATTATCATTTATATCTTGGACATGAAGACTAATACGGTGAAGCTCCAACGGATCTTCAAGCACAAGTTCCTGTTTTAATACGCACGAAGCCTTCTTGCCACAAAGCCCATCTCTGTCAATCCTTTCAGCTATAGTCAAATCTCCCGTATTCAGATTAATGTCACAATACCGTTCGTGGTTCCCTTCGGTATCAATACGGGCCTTACGAGCGAACAGTCTGCTCGCCACAAGCCCGAGATCATTGGCTATATTTCCAATAACAGATCCTCGTTTCATCTCCTCCGGAAAATAATAGCTCACGTCTCCATAGGCGGAGTGCAGCGGTAGAAGAAAGAAAGCAAAACCGCAGACGAGGCCTGTCACCGAGATTCCTTTGTGCCCCATCCTGGGATTAAAAACGTCAAAACACAATATAGCCTTGATAATACAATGTGAACAAATAGTATTCCACAAAAATATTCAGCTTGAGGAAAATAATATCCCCAAAATGTTCAAGCAATCTAACCGGGTCCAATATTTTCTGCAGAATGACACCCGAGTCTTGTTACAACACCAGTGGGTGGAGAACTGGATCTATCCAAACACACCTGGTGAACAGCGACACTGTGCGTACTCAACAGAAATTACATTATTTACTTACAGATTTCTTAATGTTTTGCTGGCAGATGGTTATAAATACGCTTAAGTAAGTTTATTTGGTCAATTAACTATTGGAAAACGAAAGAGAAACACAGAAAACGATAGGATATTAAACCATACAAACATACATTATTAAAATCACCCCCACTCTTTTTTTCATCATTTAAGATCAGGTATACTATGAATATAAAATACAACACATCTGCAAGAGAGACAACAAAGCAATATATCGGTTGCTGGTCCTCAGCCAGAGCCAATTCATAACTGCTATAGAAAAAAACAGAGCAGGGGAAGGAATAAGAATATGAAGGTCAAACAGCGATCAATATTAAAGCCAACTGGTTTAAATAGGATTTTAAGACATTTCAGCACCATGGACAGTGACAGTGCGAGGACTCTCGTTGCTCTTCAGACGCTCTCACGACGCTTCTCCCATCACTCTGTTACTAATAAATACAAATGCCCAACTGGCTGAAATCATTTACTTATAGAAATCAGGGCATTAAAATCACACAGTGAAGTTAAGATAGCCCTTGTTCCAATGTTAAGAACAAACTGTTTGTGTTTTTAACTAGGAGAAACGTCAACATCTGACGATATTTGTAATGATGTATATATTATAGGCAGCCAACTTAGTGTTTTTAGTTGCATATTTATTTGTATTTGTTGGAGGCCCATTAGTAGGTGTATAACAACTTTTTTATGCTCAGAATTGACCTTTTATTATTATTATTTGTATTTAATGGTTAGCATTATTAGACCGTAGTTGCCATATTATAAGTATTGTTTTTTGGGGGGGGTCGTTTTTTTATTTGGACATTCTTTAAACCGAGAAGGTGCATCTCAAGAGATTTCATCCTGTAAAATGGCTAATAAATTATTATCTCTCAAAATACAGTAGTTCTATTTTCGAGCCTCTTTCCAAACAGGTTTTCACACCTCCAGTGCAAAACACACATTAGCAATTAATTGTCAGTACAACCCTAATCAGAAAACCGAGAAGCGACTGAAGTCTATTATCTGAAAAATCCACCGATTCTATCAATTACAAAAAGAGCATATACGATGTTACAACTGTAGCAAACCACATATAATCGCACCACGGGATATTGCTATTCAATTGCGACGGTACTGAAATAATAATCTAAAACATTTCAAATTGAATGAAACTGAAGTATAAATAATTTCCTTAATAGACAAGCTGGGTTAACGACGAAAAGTGGTTTCTCCAACAACAACTAAAATATTACACAACGCAGATTAGCTGCAATTTTTAAATAACATAGCCCCAACCTATCATATAAGCCTAAAAAAAAACATTTCCGTTATGTTATTATTTGCATTAAAAGCCTACCTCTGGGGACCCTTCCGACTCGTCAAGATCTTCAGAAAAGTCGGTTGGAGTTTTTCTCAGAGTCTGGTCCGCAGGCAGTGTGTTTTCGTTGTACGATGTGAGGAACTTGAAGTCACTTGTTCGCGAACCCGTCGTCAGGTATGCGTCATAATTGTAAGTGCTGCGGACAGTTCCTGCGCCATCCACCTCTGCGTAGTTGGGAGGGAGATACGCACTGGGGATGGCGACCGCTCCGTCAAACAACAGTCTAGGCTTTCTCCTGCGGCAAAACCTCACGGCCAGGATGACAATAATGAAGGTGAGGAAAAAGGTGGAGACGGACACCAGCGCGATGATCAGATAAGAGCTGAGTTTGGAATTGTTTTCATCATAAGAGACATCTTTCAGTTCTGGCACTTCAGCCAAGTTATCAGAAATCACTAAATACATAGTACAGGTGGCAGAGAGGGAGGGCTGTCCGTTATCTTTCACTGACACAATGAGGTTCTGTTTCATGCTGTCAGATTCAGAAATGTCCCGCTGTGTCCTGATCTCTCCGCTGTGGAGACCAATAGTGAAAAGTCCCGGATCAGTGGATTTGACTGTATGATAGGACAGCCAGGCGTTCTGACCGGAGTCTGCGTCCACCGCTATCACCTTTGAAACCAGAGAGCCCCCGTGCGCAGCTTTGGGGACCAGCTCGGTCATGAAGGACATCCCCTCCGGGGCGGGGTACAGTATCTGAGGAGAGTTGTCATTCACATCCGTTATGAACACACTAACTGTGACGTTGCTGCTGAGCGGAGGAGAACCGTTGTCTCTGGCCACCACGTGGACTTTAAAACTCCTGAACTGTTCATAATCAAACGACCTCACAGCGTGGATCACCCCCGTTTCTCCATTAACGGAAAAAAACGAGGACACAGGAACACTGTTCACCTCACCAGGTAAGAGAGAATAAATCACTGTCCCGTTCTGTCTCCAGTCTGGGTCCCGTGCAGTAACGGAACATAAGGAAGAGCCAGGTTTGTTATTTTCAGTCACGTGGGCTTTATAGGACTGTTCCTCAAACACAGGTGGGTTGTCGTTGACGTCAGCTACAGATAACTGAACACTTTTAGAGGAGGACAGAGGTGGAGAGCCCTCGTCGGTGGCAGTGATAGTAATGTTGTAATCAGACATCAGTTCTCGGTCCAGTTCGCCCGTGGTCACCAGAGAATAGTAGTTTTTGATGGATGGCACCAGCTTAAAGGGAAGGTTTTGCTGAATGGAGCAGCGGACCAGCCGGTTATTCTCAGAGTCTCTATCCTGCACGTTAATGATGCCCACCTCTGTACCAGGTGACGCGTTCTCAGGTATGGGGCTATTCAGAGATTTGAGATATATCACAGGAGCGTTGTCATTAACATCAGTAATTTCTATTATCACTTTGGCATATGATGCTAAACCTAAACCGTCCTTCGCTTTCACGCGCAGCTCAAAGGACGGAACCTCTTCAAAGTCAACAGAACCGATAACTTTAATTATTCCTCCCTTACGGTCTATAGAAAATACTTTTTTATCATCATCTGAAATGTGATCGAAATCATATGTGACCTCTCCATTAACTCCCTCATCTGCATCCGTAGCACTCACTGTAACAGCTACAGTATCTAAAGCAGAGTTTTCAGGCAGACTGGCTTTATAGACGGCCTGGTTAAACACTGGGGCGTTATCATTAGCATCCAGTACAGTGACGTGTATGACTACAGTACCTGATCTCTGCGGAGAGCCTCCGTCCATCGCTGTAAGCAATAATTTAATATCCTGCTTTACTTCACGGTCAAGCTTTTCATCTAGAACAAGCTCAACATTGTTACTCTCAACGGACAACACAAATTTGTCATTATTTTGTAGAGTGTATATTTGAACCGAGTTCTTCCCTATGTCCGCGTCATGAGCCTCTCCTAATAAAAAACGAGAACCTTTCTCCGCGGATTCCCTTATCTCTATATCTATCATGTCATCATTAAATTGTGGCGAATTGTCATTAATATCTTGAACATGAAGAGTAATTCGGTGCAGCTCCAAAGGATTCTCCAATATAAGTTCCTGGTTTAATACGCACGAAGCCTTCTTGCCACAAAGCCCATCTCTGTCAATCCTTTCGGCAGCATTTAAATCTCCGTTACTCAGATTAATGTCACAATACCGTTTGCGGTTCCCTTCGCTATCAATACGGGCCTTACGAGCGGATAGTCTGCTCGCCTCCAGCCCGAGGTCCTTGGCTATATTTCCAATAACAGATCCTCGTTTCATCTCCTCCGGAAAAGAATAGCTCACGTCTCCATAGGCGGAGTGCAGCGGTAGAAGAAAGAAAACAACGCTGCAGACCAGACCTGTCACCGAGATTCCTTTGTGCCCCATCCTTAGATTAAAAACGTTAAATAACCACCTTACAGTTAGACAGATCGATGTAATGAAAAATTATTCGACAAAACCATGAAAATTCCCTATATTATCAACAAAGAATATGTGCATCTACCTCAACCGTTATCTGCAGTGAAACGGCACCAGAGCTTTGTCAATGAAAACAGCAATGGGTGAAGAGCTACATATACTGTACCTCCGCTAGTGAACAGCGACACTGTGAGTACCCGTCCAAAATTACACATAGTGTACACATACACGCGGACATTGCGCTAAATACATTTTTAAAGTAGTAGGTGAACATTGGAAACATGATGTATGCCTAGCATAAGGAAAGGCATAACCAAATAGGGACAGGAAACATAAACATAAAACCACGATCACTCATTTCCCTAAAACCATTCGCACTCTCGAGTAAAGTATATGCCAGGTTGAAATTAACCACTATTTACCAAATGGTAGCTAGGCCTATAAAGTCTGCAGAGGTGCAGGGTCCTTCTGTCTCTCATCTGTCACTCATTGGTGAAATGCACAGAGCCAGTGAGTAGAACTGTCAAGGAAGATATAGCTGAAGTCGGAAGTTTACATACAGTACACCTTAGCCAAATATATTTAAACTCGGTTTTTCACCATTCCTGACATTTAATCCTAGTAAAAAGTCCCAGTCTTAGGTCAGTTAGGATCACCACATTATTTTAAGAATGTGACATGGTAGAATAATAGTAGAGAGAATGATCTATTTCAGCTTTTATTTCTTTCATCACATTCCCAGTGGGTCAGAAGTTGACATACCGTCAATTAGTATTTTGTAGAATTGTCTTTAAAATGATTAACTTGGGTCAAATGTTTCAGGTAGCCTTCCACAAGCTTCCCACAATAAGTTGGGTGAATTTTGGCACATTCCTCCTGACAGAGCTGGTGTAACTGAGTCAGGTTTGAAGGCCTCCTTGCTCGTACACACTTTTTCAGTTCTGCCCACAAATCTTATTTAGGATTGAGGTCAGGGCTTTGTTGTGGCCTCTCCATTACCTTGACTTTGTTGTCCTCAAGCCATTTTGCCACAACTTTGGAAGTATGCTTGGAGTCATTGTCCATTTGGAAGACCCATTTGCGACCAAGCTTTAACTTCCTGACTGATGTCTTTAAACGTTGCTTCAATATATCCACATAATTTTCTTTCCTCATGATGCAATCTATTTTGTGAAGAGCACCAGTCCCTCCTGCAGCAAAGCACCCCCACAACATGATGCTGCCACCCCCGTGCTTCACGGTTGGGATGGTGTTCTTTGGCTTGCAAGCCTCCCCCTTCTTCCTCCAAACATAAAGATGGTCATTATGGCCAAACAGTTCTATTTTTGTTTCATCAGACCAGAGGAAATTTCTCTAAAAAGTACGATCTTTGTCCCCATGTGCAGTTGCAAACTGTAGTGTGGCTTTTTTATGGCGGTTTTGGAGCAGTGGCTTCTTCCTTGCTGAGTGGCCTTTCAGGTTATGTCGATATAGGACTCGTTTTACTGTGGATATAGATACTTTTGACCCCGTTTCCTCCAGCATCTTCACAATGTCCTTTGCTGTTGTTCTGGGATGGATTTGCACTTTTCGCACCAACGTACGTTTATCTCTAGAAGACAGAGCGCGTCACCTTCCTGAGCGGTATGACAGCTGCGTGGTCCCATGGTGTTTATACTTGCATACTATTGTTTGTACAGATGAACGTGGTACCTTCAGGCATTTGGAAATTTCTCCCAAGGATGAACCAGACTTGTGGAGGTCTACAATTATTTTTCTGAGGTCTTGGCTGATTTCTTTTGATTTTCCCATTATATCAAGCAAAGAGCACAGCGTTTGAAGGTAGGCCTTGAAATACATCCACAGGTACACCTCCAATTGACTCAAATGATGTAAATGAGCTATCAGACGCTTCTAAAGCCATGACGTCAATTGCTGGAATTTTCCAAGCTGTTTAAAGGCACAGTCAACTTAGTGTATGTAAACGTATGACCCACTGGAATTGTGATACAGTGAATTATAAATGAAATTATCTGTCTGTAAACAATTGTTGTAAATATTACTTGTGTCATGCACAATGTAGATATCCTAACTGACATGCCAAAACTATAGTTTGTTAAGAAATTTGTGGAGTGGTTGAAAAACGAGTTTTAATGACTCCAACCTAAGTGTATGTAAACATCTGTGTTCAACTGTAAGTGATAGGCCTACTGTCAATCAAAAATAATAGACGCTACAGGTTTTACAAAACAAACACGAGCGTTTCAACACAATGGACAGCGACACTCCGATACAGTTCTGTACTTTTCTCAACATTGTGCTCTCTACACGTTGTTCTTTAGCCTTATGAGGGTACATACACTCAACGGTTCTGCAGAGAACCAGGCTATATCAGGCTCTCTGTAATATTAAAACTGGGCGGTAGGCTATGAGGGAGAATTGATTTTTGTTTATCAGTCCCAAACCAAACGTTCCCAAACACAATGCAAAGAACATAATATCATCTGGGATGTCTGCCTTGAAATGAGGAGGGTTGTTTCAAAGCAGAAAATAAAACACTTACATCATATTTGAAAATACAAACATGGGACAGATAATGAATGCAAATCTACATTTAGGAGACCTGTGGAAACAGTGTTTTCATCATGAATCACACAAAAAACAGTTTTGAAATTGTGGCCACAAAATACTTTGACTACAAGTGTAAAATCTGCTACAGAGCAGCGGCGCCCCGTCATTCAGGGAAAAGCCTCACCTGTTTTGAGCTCCAGCTGTTTAGCCCAAAAGGTAAATACTGTATATACAGTACCAGACAAAAGTTTGGACACACCTACACACTCAAAGGTTTTTCTTAATGTTTGACCATTTTCTACATTGTAGAATAATAGTGAGGACATCAAAACTATGAAATAACACATATGGAATCATGGTGTAACCAAAAAAGTGTTAAACAAATCATAATATGTGTTATATTTGAGATTACTCAAAGTAGTCACCCTTTGCCTTGATGACAGCTTTGCACACTCTTGGCATTCTCTCAACCAGCTTCATGAGGTAGTCACCTGGAATGCATTTCAATTAACCTGCGTGCCTTGTTAAAAACTTAATTTGGAGATTTTTCCCCCTCTTAATGCATTTGAGCCAATCAGTTGTGCTGTGACAAGGTAGGCGTGGCATACAGAATATTTGGTAAAAGACCAAGTCCATATTATGGCAAGAACAGCTGGAAAATAAGCAAAGAGAAACAATATTCCATCATTACTTTAGGACATGAAGGTCAGTTAATGCATTACATTTCAAGAACTTTGAAAGTTTCTTCAAGTGCAGTCACAAAAACCATCAAGCTCCCTGATGAAACTGGCTCTCATGAGGACTGCCACTGGAATGGAAGACCCAGAGTTACCTCTGCTGCAGCTCCATGATGAAACTGGCTCTCATGAGGACTGCCACAGGAATGGAAAACCCAGAGTTAACTGCACTTCAGATTGCAGCCCAAATAAATGCTTCCAAGAGCTCCAGTAAACAGACACATCTCGACATAAACTGTTCAGAGGAGACTGTGTGAATCAGGCCTTCATTGCTGAATTTCTGCAAAGAAACCACTACTAAGAAGAAGACACTTGTTTGGGCCAAGAAACATGAGCAATTCACATTAGACTGGTGGAAATCTGTCCTTTGGTATGATGAGTCCAAATTGGAGACTTTTGGTTCCAACCCTGTGTCTTTGTGAAACGCAAAGAGGTGAAAGTGTGATTTCTGCATTTGTGGTTCACACTGTGAAGCATGGAGGAGGAGGTGTGATGGTGTTTTGCTTGTGACAATGTTGGTGATTTATTTTGAATTCAAGGCATTAACCAGCTTGGCTGCCACAGCCCTCTGCAGCGATGCGCCATCCCATCTGGTTTGAGCTTAGTGGGACTATCACTTTTTTTTCAACAGGAAAATGACACAAAACACACCTCCAGGCTGTGTAAGGGTTATTTGACCAAGAAGGAGAGTGATGTAGGGCTACATCAGATGACCTGGCCTCCACAATCACCCGACCTCAACCAAATTGAGATGGTTTGGGATGCGTTGCACCGCAGAGTGAAGGAAAAGCAGCCAACAAGTGCTCAGCACATGTGGGAACTCCTTCGAGACTGTTGGAAAAGCATTCCTCATGGAGCTGGTTGAGAGAATGCCAAGAGTGTGCAAAGCTGTCATCAAAGCAAAGGGTGGCTACTTTGAAGAATCTCAAATATAAAATATATTCTGATTTGTTTAACACTTTTTTGGTTACTACATGATTCCATATGTGTTATTTCATAGTTTTGATGTCTTCACTATTATTCGACAATGTAGATATAGTACAAATAAAGAAAAACCCTTGAATGGGTGTGTGTGTCCAATCTTTTGAATGTTACAGTATATATATATAAAAAAAGTATAAATATATATATATATATACTTTTTTTTTACTATTTTGCATGTTATTTCTTCATTAATACTTGTCACATTTTAGTTTGCAAACAATGTTATCCCTTTTATTGAGTTAATACATCTGCATACAAACATGGGCTCCAAGAAAGTTATATTTACCCTCTCAGCTCACTGTCCACCAAGGACGTTGCCTCTCTGATCATCACTCTCTCTCGCTTGGGCAAGGGACATTTAAGGTACACTCAGATTTGACGATGTGAAACGTAATTCAAGGGTTGAGGGTTTAGGTCTGAGGGCTGTCTATTTTCACTTTGAAATGCAGCCAACGTCTCTTTTTCGCTTTGTTGAGTAAGGCTGCTCCAAAATGCAGGTGTTTCAGCCTAGCTCATTGCTTTCTGTGGTGGAGGGGCAGCCAGCGAGGAACACAAAGCGTAGGGGTTGGTCATCTTCTCTAGTTACGCCATTATTGGCTCAGTGTTCTGTCACTCATGGGGACACTCCCTCACTGCAAAATCTACAGAGAGAGCTTGAAAGTTCAAGACCCCTTGGTTGCTGCCTTAGATTTACATTAGAAGTGCCCAACCAAGAAGGCAGAAAGTCATTGGCCACAGATAAAATTACGTCATTATATCTACCATAGCTTTGATTGAAGTGATCATGTCAACATCATACTTTCAAAATCTTAGCTAGCAAACTACACAGGCAGTCACCATCATGATTCACGTTGACAATCTACTGGCAAATCCTTTTCAATCCTTGTCATAGGAAGATCAATTATTGATAAAAACGTATCAGTGCTCATCAGCCATTAGACATAAACATTACACAACAAGTTGGAAATTGCAAATTCAACAATGAGTTGTTTGGAAGATATCAGTGGCTAACTGCAAGCATTGAAAAAAACAAATCCCTATGTCCTGCCTGCTATTCGGCGGAGAAAGTGTGTGGACCATGTCTGGTTTTAATGGTCTCTTCTCCAAGCTTAAAAGGATAAACATTAACACGCAACACAATGGGACAGAAAAGGTTGAATACATTGGCCATGCTGTCAAGCCAGCATGACCTCAGCCACGTTCAAACAACTGGTAACTCAGAACTGGGAAATTGTTTTGAACAATCATCCAACTCACAATTCCAAGTCGGGTAACTCGGGCCTCTTTCTAGAGCTCCAACCCGATCCTCACTGACGTCACTGACGTGATTCAACTTTCTTCTTTTTTTTTTGAGTTCTCAGTTGTCTTGAAAGCAGCATAAATCCAGAGGATGCCAGACTTTTATGACAACATTTTATGTCAAAATGTGCCTACAAGAAGGACTGCCGCGCCACATACCTGTTCAAGTTAGCACAGCACAACTGTGAGTCCAAATATGTATTGTATGCTGCTACATAAATTATGTAATATATTATGTAATATGCCAGGGATTATGTAATATGCCAGGGATTATGTAATATGCCAGGCAGATATGTGTAACTAAGAAGGTAATACTAAGTGTATGTTAAGTAGTAAGCTGTTTGTTGCCCTGTGCCTCACCTTAATCATTCGGTCCCTTTCCCCTCATCTGACTTGGTGGTGCACATGTAGGCAATAGCCTGTTTTAGAGAAATGTCAACATTGAATATTGTAAGAGCTTTCATTGTCTGTTTACATGCCCCGTTTATTTGTCCTATGATTCTGACTTGGTGTACAGGGAGAATACTGTAAGAATGGCCCATGTTCTGACTTCTGTCGCTGTACATTTCAAAAGCACTGAACAAATACTTAAATTGACTACGTCCGTCTTAGCTCGCTCATTCATGTCTTCATCGAAATGACGGATTGCCTCATTCACACACATCGTTCCATTATGCCATAGTTTGTACACCTCAATTGTCAGTAGAAATCAAATTTATTTAAGCAAGTCAGCCATATCAGGTATGTTTTTTTTAACGCAGCAAACAAGGCTGAATATACTCTTTCGCTGCCAGACAAGGCTCCACTGATGTAGCAGTGGTAAGGATTCACTCCATGGTGCTGAAAAGAACGCTCTGCTGTTGGGACAGCTTTATGTAGGCCCTAAATGTTTGTGGGCACCTTTTTGTCACCATTATAGTGCAATTCATGTATGGTTTAGTGTTGTGTTGTGCAGTGACTTTGCTGGCATGAATTTAAAAAATGGAGAGCTCACCCCACCAAGCTATACATGCAAAAATCGCCACTGATACAGAGCCTAATTGGTGCCAAGTCCATTAACGGTAAAGGCCTACCTTTGGGGACACATCGGAATCTCCAAGATCATCAGCAAAGTCTGTAGTAATTTTTCTCAGAGTCTGGTCCGCGGGTAGTGTGTTGTCATTGTAAGATGTGACGAACTTGAAGTCACTTGTGCGCGATCCCGTCGTCAGGTATGCGTCATAATTGTATGTGCTGCGGAGAGTTCCAGCGCCATCCACCTCTGCGTAGTTGGGAGGGAGATACGCGCTGGGGATGGCGACCGCTCCATCAAACAACAGTCTGGGCTTTCTCCTGCGGCAAAACCTCACCGCCAGGATGACAATGATGAAGGTGAAGAAAAAGGTGGTAACAGACACCAGCGCGATGATCAGATAAGAGGTGAGTTTGGAATTGCTCTCATCATAAGATACATCTTTCAGTTCTGGTACTTCAGCCAAGTTATCAGAAATCACTAAATAAATTGTACAGGTGGCAGAGAGAGAGGGCTGTCCGTTATCTTTCACTGACACAATGAGGTTCTGTTTCATGCTGTCAGATTCAGAAATGTCCCGCTGTGTCCTGATCTCTCCACTGTGGAGACCAATAGTGAAAAGTCCCGTATCAGTTGATTTGACTATATGATAGGAAAGCCAGGCGTTCTGGCCGGAGTCCGCGTCCACCGCTATCACCTTGGAAACCAGAGAGCCCCCGTGCGCAGCTTTGGGGACCAGTTCAGTCATGAAGGATTTCCCCTCCGGGGCAGGGTATAGTATCTGAGGAGAGTTGTCATTCACATCCATTATGAACACACTGACCGTGACGTTGCTGCTGAGCGGAGGAGAACCGTTGTCTCTGGCCACCACGTGGACTTTAAAACTCCTGAATTGCTCATAATCAAACGACCTCACAGCGTGGATCACCCCCGTGTCTCCGTTAACGGATAAAAACGAGGACACCGGGACACCGTTCACCTCACCAGGTAAGAGAGAATAAATCACTGTACCGTTCTGTCTCCAGTCTGGGTCCCGTGCAGTAATGGTACACACAGACACACCCGGTTTGTTATTTTCAGTCACGTGGGCTTTATAGGACTGTTCCTCAAACACAGGTGGGTTGTCGTTGACGTCAGCTACAGATAACTGAACACTTTTAGAGGAGGACAGAGGTGGAGAGCCCTCGTCGGTGGCAGTGATTGTAATGTTGTAATCAGACACCAGTTCTCGGTCCAGTTCGCCCGTGGTCACCAGAGAATAGTAGTTTTTGATGGATGGCACCAGCTTAAAGGGAAGGTTTTGCTGAATGGAGCAGCGGACCTGTCGGTTATTCTCAGAGTCTCTATCCTGCACGTTAATGATGCCCACCTCTGTACCAGGTGACGCGTTCTCAGGCATGGGGTTAGTCAGAGATTGTAGATATATCACAGGGGCGTTGTCATTGACATCAGTGATTTCTATTATCAACGTAGAGGAAGATGCTAATCCTAAACCGTCCTTTGCGCTGATCTGCATTTCATATGACGACTCATCTTCATAATCCAGAGACCCAATAACTCTTAGTTCTCCTGTTTTATGATCCAGAGAAAATACAATGTTATTTTCATCTGAAACATGGTCAAAATCATACATAACTTCGCCATTGGGTCCCTCGTCTAAATCACTGGCGCTCACTGTAATTACAAGAGTACCTAAAGGAGAGTTTTCAGGCAGACTGGCTTTATAGACGGCCTGGCTAAACACTGGGGCGTTGTCGTTAGCATCCAGTACAGTGACGTGTATGAGTACAGTACCTGATCTCTGCGGAGAACCTCCGTCCACAGATGTGAGTAATAATTTAAATTCCTGCTGTTGTTCACGGTCTAGCTCTTTGTCTAAGACTAAATCGGCATTTTTCCGTCCACCACTTTTTGTATTAACATTCAAAATGAAATGGTTATTCGCTTCAAGTGTATAGCTTTGAACCGTGTTCTGTCCTATATCCGCATCACGAGCCTCATCTAATAAAAAGCGAGCTCCTTTGTCGGATAATTCTGCTATTTCAATTTTAATCACCTCTTTCTTAAATTGCGGTGCGTTATCATTAATATCTTGAACATGAAGACTAATACGGTGCAGCTCCAAAGGATTCTCCAACACAAGTTCCTGGTTTAATACGCACGAAGCCTTCTTGCCACAAAGCCCCTCTCTGTCAATTCTCTCCGCAACAATCAAATCCCCGGTAGTCAGATTAATGTCACAGTACCGTTTTTGGTTCCCTTCGGTATCAATACGGGCCTTACGAGCGGACAATATCCTCGCCTCCAGTCTGAGATCTTTGGCTATATTACCAATCACAGATCCTCGTTTCATCTCCTCCGGAAAAGAATAGCTCACGTCTCCATAGGCGGAGTGCAGCGGTAGAAGAAAGAAAGCAAAACCACAGACCAGGCCTGTCACCGAGATTCCTTTGTTTCCCATCGTTAGGATGCGGTGAAGAAATCCCCTTATATTTAGATCGATCGAAGTATAACGATTCCACAGGCTGAGATATGGTTTGATAAAAATTACAACAAAAAATAAACCAAGAGAATGCGCAATCTGACCATTTCCACGGTTTTCTGCATTAGTGGCAAACCCTGAGCTGTAACTACGACAGCAGTGGGAGGAGAGGTGTATAGAGTATATTCAACCTCAGCTAGTCAACAGCGACACTTAGAGCAACCTTCAGAAATGACGCATACTCAATTACATTGCACTGTTAAATATGTTTGATATAGGAAATATTTCCGTATACTTACTCATAGTATATCCTGTAGGCTTCTATGTTGAGGAAACGAGGCCATTGTAAGCGTATAGAGCAATCAATAGCCGTAGGTCACAGCCAGTATGTTTCAGCACCATGGACAGCGACCACTAGGGACCGACACTCTCAAACTTCTCGTCTCTCGAGTCTCTCTATACAAATAGGGTTACGAGTTGGAAACTAAAAAACAACTTACCATGCTGCTACTCTTACAGTTAGGGCTCCTTTACTTTCTGAGGCGACAGAGATGGTTGGTTAGCAACAAATAAATACAATGGAATCACACCATTCTAAAAGCATGCATATCAACAAAACGACACGAAAGTCCCAAACCTGTCAATCCTCATCTCAATTTAGTTTGGCTGCTATAAAGATACCCATTTGTTAATACCATGTCGTTAACAAGTGCTGGGATCCCATTGTATGGGCCTACTGTTAGTTCACTGAAGGGATAGAGAGCTCGGGAGGGAGGGAAAGAGCAGCGCGTGCGCAACTCATTAGAAGCAGCTCGTGCCTGGTGCTACACAGCGGCATACAGAGAGTCATTTTAGAACTGCACACAGCGATGAAATAGTCACCGGCCAAGTCGACTGATTCGCCTTTGTACTTAAATGCAAGGTATTCATTCCAGTGATATTAAACAACATAGTTAGCCTACGTTTTCGGGTTTGCGAGGCCGAGGCAGTATTCTTCAAAATAGATGTAGGTTAATATTTGGTTTCTGTAAAGGCTACGCTTCAGACACACAAAGCTTCATGATTTACAACCCTGTTATTCCACATTCCAAAGGGCTGGGCATACACTGAAGCATAGCCATCACCTGTCAATCATCCATCTAACGTTCTACATGTATCGATGAATCCATAGCACCATACGTTTTCTCTGTGGGATCCATGAAGAACTTCATCCTCCCTGAAACGGATCCCGTGGTCGTGGGAAACAACCTGCAATGATAAAAAGCTCGATAAATATCATTTCTTACATATTGCTGTTTGCTTGGAAATCACGGAATGTAACCGTAACTGCACGTTTAGCTTTCATATGCTTATTTTTCCAATCAAATCAAATTGTATTGGTCGCGGGGGTAGGCTACATGGGTACAACGTTTAAGAGGGTCATAATTGAAATTTGAGTAACAGCCTTCCCCCTAAAGTTTAGCATGATTGACCCACTCTCCAAATAGCCTGGCCTGGGTATGCGCTCGCTTGCTTAACTTGGCCCCATCATACTATATTCTCGTGTGAACATGCATTTTTGGGTAAGGATGAGGATACTGTGTTGAAAATGCACTGCCTATAATCGGCTGTAAACGAAAGCATGTTCAACAACGCTGGTCCCCTTGCTTGACTGTAACAGCTTCGTCTGTGTGTGTTGTGTTTCTCCAGCAGAGAGCGCCTTCCACTCAGAGCGCGCCAGCCCAAGCAAGACTTAATGCCGGCGAAAGCTATTAACAATGTCTTCACACGCCATTTGTGCTTTACAACAGCTCTGCAACATGTCCCGTTGTTGGTCTAAAGCATATTTAAATTGCATACAATATTTCAGATGCGTTATCAACTTGTAAAATGTTTGTTTGTGTGTGATGATAAAGTATTAATTCCGGGAAATAGGAGCGTGTCTCTTCTCTGAAATATTGGAGTTCGTATGTGCATGTCGGCGCCTTTTTGACATTAGAATTATTCCAAAATAGTGATAAGGGATCAGCACGCTAAACGTGTTTGATATTACTTAAACAGCATTATAATCTACGCTGCCATGTTCTGCAAGGTCAATGCACCTCAAAACCAGGGCGTGTAGTCTGGGCATTTCCCTCAGTACAAGGCAAGGAAGCGCTTGTTGGTAGGAGGCAGATTGACATCTATAACCAAATTATTTATGCCCATGAAGAAACACTGAGAATACATTTAGTGTTTTCTATAGAGTAGACTGTTGTGCATATGAGCGAGAGAGAGAAAAGAGAACCGATAACATAGAACAGAGACTCAGATTATACGTGGTTAACTCTTCACCCCTGCAGTCTCTGGGCTCCTCATTAGACCAGTCTCTCTGGCCACTGCGGCCAAGATAGCATCAGCAGTCATTTTGTTTGGTCTAACCAGCTCTTTTAATACCTCCCCTGTGCTCCGTTCATTGTGCCCCGTTCACTGTGCCCCGTTCACTGTGCCCTGGCTCTTATGACCATCCAGTTACAGCCATGCCCCTGGCACATAGCCTGCAGCGGGACACACACGCACCTCACAGGGGCATACACACAAAAACACATTCACCTCACATCTAGCTGTCTATTTCTTTCTCTCTCACACTACACACACACACACACACACACACACACACACACACACACACACACACACACACACACACACACACACACACACACACACACACACACACACACACACACACACACACACACACACACACACACACACACACACCACTTTGCCTCATTCCTCACAGCTATGAAGTAGTTTCACATATTCCTCCTTTTAATTCTCTCTTTGTTTTGACTTCTTTCCAAAGTGGAGTTTAACAAAACGGTGTCTACCCAAGCAGAAGGAACAGGTAACCTCTGCGGTGTGGTTGTGAGGTGTGGTAGGGCTGTGAACATGACCGTGGAGGTTGGTTGGTCATCAGAGCCAGACAGTGCTATGCTGCAGCCTGCTTCGTGCAGAGTGGGCAACATGGGGAGATGGTATTAGTCTGCCCCCCGAGAGACAGGTGTGGCTGCCAGGTCTGTGAGCCAGCAGCACTACCCAGCTCTACTATAATAGAACAGGGAGATACTGCAAAGGTTGACAGTCATCATATTGAAACTCCTTCTGTAAGTGCTAATGACATACACAACACTTAGCCTGATCTCATAGATTAGACGCAATATCATAAATATAAACCCGGGACACTCAAATGAGTATGATATGTTTCGTTTAGTATGGTTACATAAGACAGAAGGTTACTTAAGGGGCAAAAACTAAAGTAGGGTAATTGATTGTGATGGATCGGTAAGTGTATAATAATATCTAGCAACCCAAAGGTTTCGTGTTCTAATTTCATGATGGAAAACTTTACCTAATTAGCAACTTTGCAACTACTTACTACTTTTTTAGCTACTTACCATATCCTTAACCTTAACACTAAACTTAACCCTAACCTTAACCCTTAACCCCTAACCCCTAACCCCTAACCCTAAACCCTACCCTAGTTAACATTAACCATCTAGCTAGCATTAGCCACCAAGCTATCGTTACTAAAAACAAATTGTAATTCGGGAAATATCATACAAAATGGATGATGGACATCCACAAATTAATACCTACCATATGAAACGTAACATATCATTCTAATTGTAGGGTCCCGGATTTTCATTTACTGTGTTATGTCTACCCCTGACTCCAGGTTGCAACACTTCATAGAAAAATCTGTATCTTTCTCAAATCTATAGTGTGAATTGCATCCTTCATCAGAGCTGCTCAAACACACACTCACTCTCTTCGGATTGTGTTTAAGTGTTCTTGTCTCTATGTCACTTTCTGATACTGGAGTGTCTGTCAGTCACACGCTGACTCTGTCCTTGCCCACTCCCTCTCCGTCTCCCCAGACCAAATGTGAGTTTATGTCAGTCACTTAATTGTCTGCCTGTTTCCTCCTCCTGTCCTCACATCTTTCATCATCTCTCTCTCAGACTCTCCAGACACTCTGTATTTGTCTCGGCGAGGTTTGGTGCTGTTGTTGCTGCCGAGTGAATTTATTACAGACATTAATGTCCCCGTCTGCGTGGCTGTGGTCGTGAGTCCAACCGGCGCTGTTTGCTCCTCTCAGCAGGATGTTGTTCTTTCTAAGGCACTGCGGCTGGAGAGCTGGCTGACCACAACATGGCAACCCCCACCACAGACACCCCCAAACCCTTACCCCTGCAAACATTATATCCCAATCCCTCAAACCCCAAATACTCAAAGCCCTACAATATACATTCACACCTCAATGGCCAAATAGTCTCTTAACATCAATTAAAAGCAACCATATTATTATTAGTTTGAATGACGTGGGGGAATTAGTGAGACAGACACGATAGTGAAATGTTTCAACCATTGATATATACATTTCACAGAACCTTACTCTACCTGCTTCTTGTACTTCAGTCCTCCAGAGCTTCAGGTCAGCAGTCCTCTTCACCTCAGGTTAGGCTGCAATCCTTCATCTCCACAATCCCCTTCTCCACAATCCCCTTCTCCATTTTCAGGGTTAATTTCGTTCTTCTTTTTCTTTTGCAGTTAGCTAAAGGGTTGGAGTCGTTCAGGGCCTTTTTATATTCATTCTCAAAAAAACAGTCCTACTATTCATTGTTGTTGTGTGGGACTAAATGGGCTCTTATTTATCTCTGTGGATGACATATGAGTAGATCGTGGTTGGTAGAAGAGAGACCAGAGACCCCTGTTAGTGCAGCAGCCTATTGCTAGTAGTGCTGGAGGTCTGTTAATTCTGCCACAATGCATATCTATATTCATTAACTGGAGTGATGCAATACTCTACAGACCAAATGCTGCTGGCTATGCTTTTTCCCCCTCCGCTTGTATGTTTGTTTTACTGAGGAAGTTGAAATGAGACAAAATGCAGAAATTAGGAACGGCCAGGACCCCCTTGTGAATGCTCTGGGGAGAGCTAAGATGTTGTTCCCACGCATGCAGACCAGGAAGTCTGTGAGTGTATGTTTCTTTGGCGGTGTGTCTGGAACATATGTTGTAGTGGGGATTCAGACAGCAGTTTTTCCTGACAGTGTAGTATAGCTTTGATCGGTGGAGGACTCATTGACAATGACACCAGGACAAAGAAAGGTGTGTGTGTGTGTTAGAACTCTGACAGTCCTTTGAACCTTTGAAGTTGTGTCTGTCAGACATAAGGGACACAACCCATCCTGCTTTCCTGGTTCAAAACTGTTTCTACCCTCCACCTCTGCACAAGGAGTTTATCAGGCTCCCGAGTGTTGCAGTGGTCTAAGACACTGCATCTCAGTGCAAGAGGCGTTACTGCAGTACATTGTTTGAATCCAGGCTGCATCACATCCAGCCGTTATTGGGAGTCCCATAGGGCACCACCAAATTGGCCCGGATTCGTCCAGGTTTGGCCGGGGTAGGCTGTCATTGTAAATAAGGATTTGTTCTTAACTGACTTGCCGAGTTAAATAAAGGTTAAATATTATTATTATTTTTTAAATCAGGAGGCTGTTGCCATGGAGACTGTCCCCTACTGGTGGTAACCATAGAAACTTCCTTGTCTGGCTCCCACAGCGGGCGAGGAAGAGAGAGGGTTGTTTTGGCAGACATTAACCCTTGAACTCTCTTCACCACTGTCTCCCTACCCTCTCCAAGTTGCAGGATGAAAGAGAGGAGAGAAAGAGAGAGATAGAGAGGAGGGTGAAAGATGATAAGCAACAAACATCATCTGCAGCTCAAAGACCCAGATGACAGGCAGCAGAGAATAGACAATTGAAAAGAGACAAGAGCTCCCTGATCTTTCAAAGCTTCGTGCTTGATAAACAGCCATTAATCACTGAGCTACAGAAGCAATGTGCTGGAGAAACACTTAGGTACTCCAGAATCTAAACCCCATAATGAGCAATGTGAAAATCAGAGAACACAGTCAATGGTTAACAGTCTGATTGGAATATTCCTAGATTTCTAAATTAGCCCTTTGGAGATCAGTAGAGTTCATGAGAATATGCAGTCAGACACCATCATTTGTACATCAAATCAAACGTATTTATAAAGCCCTTTTTAAATTAGCAGATGTCACCGAGCGTTTATACAGAAAGCCAGCCTAATACCCCAAAGAGCAAGCAATGCAGAAGAAGAAGCACGGTGGCTTGGAAAAACTCCCTAGAAAAGGCAGGAACCTAGGATGAAACCTAGAAAAGAACCAGGCTCTGAGGGGAGGCCAGTCCTCTTCTGGCTGTGCTGGGTGGAGATTCATTTACAAGTTACTGGATCATTATAATACATACGCAGGGCTCATCTAACGACTTGATAAAGATGTATATCAGTATGGTATTCCTTAGCAGTATTGTTCCAATGTTATGCTTGTGATTTATACTTGTCCATTGTACTCTACATACCATTTACCAACCATTGCTGTCTTCTTGGTGGACCGTTGTTGTGATCTCCTAATGCATTATGAGGCTTCACCGTATCCACTGAGCTCTATGGTCAAATGATTTGACCTCTCAGTATGCAAAGTCAATAAACAATTCATTTCAGAGTAGTTGAATGAAGGTTTGATGTAAAAGCTGGTGTTCTTCAGGAGAGATCAACGGGAGTCTGGCCGTTCAGCAGGGCTGAGCCTTTCTGACTGGGCACCACAACACAGACAGGAGTGGACGTGTGGGAGAGACTGAGAGTGAAGTATATATGCCTACCCTCCCCCTCCGACCAATGCAGATCAATGTCTGTTCTCTCCCTCTCTCCCTCTCCCTAGCAACAATGTCCCACCGTGAGGCAAATATACTGATGTGCTGTGCATGGACGAATGCCTGTTTCCAAACAGGCGACAACATCAGTCTCATTTTTATGAAAGAAAACTTTATTGAGTGATTTATAAACAAAACACATTACCACTGTATCCATTTAGGGCAAATAAAAAAACGGAAAGAAATGCAATTTCACAATTTTACAGTCATAGTAGATGAGCAGGTGTACAAAAAAAGGTTTTACAACAGATCAGTACTGCCCAGTAGACCAGGACAGCACCACCATTGTTCACCACCGTACTCTAAATAAAGAATGACAGCGTGAACGCTCACGAAACACAAGCATACACTACATATACCATTTTTACATTGGAATTTTTTTCTGTCATTTTTTAACATTTTATCTGTTGAAAGGGGGTGGAAGGGAAAATATAGCTCATCACAGGATCATACATATTTCAATGACAATATTAGTGTTAGGTAGAGCATCATGTCAAAGACGGACACAAAACATATTTTTATTATTATATTTTTGTAATATTTTTTTTTAGTTCCTTTTCTTTGCTTGTTCTCAAAAACGAAAATGATATTTTGGTAAAACAAAATGAACAGAGTTGCATTCAAGGCCATCACACTATAGCATTTACAAATATCTAAGAGGTTAAGTTAACGTATAACACCACTGTGGAGTGTGTAGGATGTTATATGCACAAGATGCATGGTAGAGACGGTACACACAAATATCTCCTTTGCGAGTCATGAAGTAAAATGATAATAGAAAATAATAAAATCATAACCATCTATTTCTATATATATATATTTCTCTATATACTATGTTTCCTTTGGGACTTACATGCAGCAGCCACTTTAGTGGAGTGAAGTCATACTGAGCTGCAGAACTTGGGGGGGTGTGGCAACAACTTACAGGCAAGGGAGGGAGGAACCAATAGAAGCAGGGCTGAACCATGTCTCCGCCCCTTCACAAAACCTCCTGAAAGAGGATTGGTGGGATAGAGCTGTGGGGTAGGAATCCTTAGATGCTCGTAGTTAGTCATGAATAATGTAATAATCAGGTTACACATCGCATTTATTAATGCAAAGTCCATGTATGAAAAGCAAGTCTAAATCTACATTTATCATGTACATAAAAGCCAATGGGTGACCTACTGTTTTCATATATGTTTACCCAGGAACATGGAGGACAGGGACAACCCTCAACACCATGCCCCAGACCTCCATCCCTGTCCCCATCCCACCTCGTCCCCTCTCGCCAGTGACCACAAACAGGAATGAACAGCGTAGTATTCACAAGTTAAAAGCACTCAACCGTTTTGCACTTAGAGGCATCTGATATTGGCTAACAGAGTACTGGACCACCGGCACTGACTGGGTTCTACAGGCCTCACACATATTACTGATCCCAGCACACCACAAGGTTCAGAGTAGGCCTTCCCAGTTCACCCTGAATGAACAGGGGGTTAGAGGGGGGTCTATGGCCAGAAAAAGAGAGAGGTGAAGGGCAGGGGGGGACAAGAAGAAGCACTGCAGATCAGTTAAAGCTAACAAAACAGAGAAGGAAATCGTGGCTCTTCTCCAAGAACAAATACAAAGAGAAAAAGATTCACAAATGTCATCATCATCATCATCACGTGAAGAAGCAGTCTGTGGTTGGGGTAAGGGAGGGGTGGTGTGGGGTTGAGGGTGGAAAGCTCAGGGGAGTGGGGAGGATAGAGATCAGGTTGGGTATCAGGTAAAGGATGGTTGCTACCAAACATTCAGAGCAGAAAGCATCAGGCTTTTGCTGAGTGGCAGGGGAGAGATCATCTTTAGCTAGAGACACTCCTGCTATTCTACAAGGTTCCAACTGAGCCCTGGTCAACAAGCTGGATCACAGGCCAACTCAGCTGGACTCGTCTCTTTCGTTCTCAAGATAATCTGAAGTGTTCCTCCTTTCTCTCATTCCCTCTTTCTCTGTCTTCGCATTGAGCTGTTGGCTCCTTTGAGAGAGAGGGATCTCATTGAGCTGTTGGCTGCTTTGACAGAGAGGGATCTCCTTGAGCTTTTGGCTGCTTTGAGAGACAGGGATCTCATTGAGCTGTTGGCTGTTTTGAGAGAGAGGGATCTCATTGAGCTGTTGGCTGTTTTGAGAGGGATCTCATTGAGCTGTTGGCTGTTTTGAGAGAGAGGGATCTCATTGAGCTGTTGTCTGAGAGGGATTCATTGAGCTGTTGGCTGCTTTGAGAGAGAGAGAGAGAGAGAGAGAGAGAGAGAGAGAGAGAGAGAGAGAGAGAGAGAGAGAGAGAGAGATCTCATTGTCCCAGAATAGAGTATTGAGCAGACCAACCAGGAGTTATTGCAGGGGATGCAGCTGTGTCGATACTGAGACGCTAGATCTACAGTACACGTGTGTACTGCTAAGGAGACTGTACTGCTGGGGGAAAAGCTTGCGTTTTGTATTAAACATATTCTTATTTGTTCGCTGTGGTTTGTTGGCAGCTCCTAGATTTTGTACCTCTCTCCAGGTCTCAGGTGTTCTCAGTGTCCATGTTTGTGAGTGTGTGTGTGTGTGTCAACGTGTATGTGTGTATCATTGACAGCCATGTTTTCCTTGCCGGCTCAGGGAACACTGACAGATAGAGAACGCGATAGGAAGCTGCAGCAGCAGTGTCATGTTAGCCTTTAGCCTCAGCTTTAGCGAACTCTCTCCTGTGCTATTTACAAGTGTGAGTGTCCAGCTCTAAACATCTAGCGCTGTCTGTGTCTTCGAGTTACTTTCTTTTCTTCTTCTTGACATTTGCTTTTTTTGTTATTTTTCCGAGGCTGGCACAGAGCTGTTTTCTTCTCATCCTCAGATTTTCTTTTCCTTTCAAAGAAAAGAGATTATACAACATGGTGGGAAAGGGTAAGACCGAGGTGCCAACGTATCCGTGGGAGAGAAGGTGAAAAGCAGAGGGCAAGGGGAGACAGTAGCTCTTGCTCCCTTGCTGAGAAGAGTGGGAGGGTATTATTTGGCTCAGGGTGTATAGGCAGGCACCAGGGGGCATGGAGGAAAATGCATCAATACATTTTTTGTCTCATCAAGGCATGATTATTAAGCAATTACCCAAGACAGGGATTTGGAGGAGACGTTAAACTACAGTAATCTTGGTAAGGCCAGATTATTATCAGAGAGAGTTAGAAAGACCTGGGCTATTATCTTTGTTCCAGGGGTGGGTATTGAGCAGAGGACGGCAGTGTGACTTTGTCTGCCTGTCTGTGTTACTGAGCCAGAGATGATGAAGTTGAACTGGGGATCTCTCTTTTCACCTGTTGTCTCAAATACTTTTATTTTTGTTACCAGGTGGACTTTGGTTGGTACCTCTGTTTTAACAGCTCCCTTTCCTTCTCTTCCTCGTCCTCCTCCTCCGCTACTCGTCATCATCCTTCCCCTTATCCTTCTTATCCTTCTTCTCCTTCTTCTTCTTCTTCTTCTTCTTGGCCTCCTCCTTCTTTCCGAAAGTGATGAAGTCGCTCTTGTCGTCCTCTCCTCCCTGCTGGCGGATTGAGATGATTGCGGGGGATCCGGGGATGATAAAGGCTTCGGGGGGGACCTCGCCAGGCTTCAGGTGCTGGGGGGGCCCACCGGGACCGCCTGCACCGTAACGGAAGTGCCAGCTGTTACTATCCACTCCGGCTCCCATGGGCGGGGACGTCTCTCCACCCTCAGCATCTAGGGAGAGAGAGAAAGATGGGGGTTTATTGATGTTGAGATAGAATCATCAATCTCATCTATGGTGCATAAAGGGAACAAAGTAAGATCAGTGTCACTGTCATTGTCATGGCGATGGACACTTCACAGAAAAGCATGAGAAACCTCTGCCATATCAGACTGCATCCTGTGGTGATGCATCATGACACAGTCCACACTGTGCTGCATCGAAAAACCACAGGAGTACTCTGATCACCCTGACTCCCATTGTGATGTCACTAATCGGTCACTAATCCACATAAACAGCCATAACACCCCTCAAAAGAAAGGGGTGGCGACTCAGAATGCAAGCTTTCAAATGCTTCCACTGGTAAGCGGCTATACAGAATCAAAGCGTCGGTCACACCTGTCCTTCCCACGTCTAGCGTCCTCGATTGGTGCTATGAGATAAGACATGAATCGCTCCATCACGCCGGGAGAAGCAGGGAAAGGTCAGGGAATAAAGACATGGCATTTGAAAGGAAAGCCAACAAGCAGTTTACAGACTGGGTGCTTGTTCTGGGAGATGACTGTGCTTAAACTTCCATTACAGATCACCACTGAAGCGCTAAACTAAAAAAGTTAAATAAAGACTTTTCCTGTTCAATAGAAGTGGTTATGGCACAGACTGAAGAGCCTACATTATACACAGTATACAGCTGTGTGTGTATGTGTGTGTGCGTGCTTGTGTCAAAATCAAATCAAATGTATTTATAAAAACCTTTTTACATCAGCAGATGTCACAAAGTGCTTATACAGAAACCCAGCCTAAAACCCCAAACAGCAAGCAATGCAGAGGTAGAAGCACGGTAGCAAGGAAAAACTCCCTCGAAAGGCAGGAACCTAGAAATAAACATGGAGAGGAACCCGGCTCTGAGGGGTGGCCAGTCCTCTTCTGGAGATTATAAGAGTACATGGCCAGGCCAGATCGTTCTTCAAGATTTTCAAATGTTCATGGATGACCAGCAGGGTGTGTGTTTGCATGTGTGTGTGCAAGATGTGTCAGTCAGTAGCTTCAACAACAGTGAACTAAACCCTCTCCAACACTCAGTATTGTAAGTGGTCTCCAATTATATAAACAAGGCTGTACTCTGTGCTTTGAGACAGACAGGTGTGACACAGCCTCTCTATACTGCCTCCATCTCTAGACACATGTCATGACTCACTGCAGCAGAGCAATGTGACTCTTGGCTCAGCTCTCAGCTCTCCCCTCCCGACCCCATCAGTCTACCCAAGGAGAGAGAGCACTCCCCTGTACACATAAATAATACAATTAAAGGGGCGAGAGTGCACACATAAATAGCTTCTCATTAAAGGAGATGGGGATGGCAGAGGTGCCTGGTCGGTCAAACTCACTGTGACTCTGCGTTATTCAAAGTGTGTGTGTTGACAACCCAGGGTGCTTGTAACAAAGCTCCCACACCAACTTGAAGACCCAAGGATCCAGATAGGATTGTTCTAACTACTACCCCGTTATGTCTTCTCAGTCGCCTAACACACATAAAATGAGATGCACACACACACACACACACACACACACACACACACACACACACACACACACACACACACACACACACACACACACACACACACACACACACACACACACACACACACACACACAAAAAACTCCCCACAACACTTTCCCTCGTTCCTCACAGCTATGACCTAGTTTCTACACTTCCTTCACGTTTCTCCATTTATTTCTCTCTCTCTTTTTGACTTCCTTCCACAGTGGAGTTTAACAAAACTGTATTCACCCAAGTAGAATGAACTGTGTCTGGAAGAGGGAGTGCTGGCCTCATACCACCCAGGGTATGGAAGCCCATCTCACCATTCCCTGTCCTCCCCAACCAGGCCTCTATTGGACAGTTAGGAGAGCATGTCCTGCCCTGGTATAGTCTAATAATAAAAAAAAAAAATTGTAACCTTTATTTAACGAGGAAAGTCAGTTAAGAACAAATTCTTATTTACAATGACCGACTACACCGGCCAAACCTGGACGACGCTGGGCCAATTGTGCACCGCCCTATGGGACTCCCAATCACAGCCGGATGTGATACAGCCTGGATGGTCAAAGTACTTTCAACTCAAATTCCCATTAACGTAACTTTTTGTCTTGACAGATGTGCTAAAGGCAGCCAAAATACCTTGGATATATATACAGCACCAGTCAAACGTTTGGACAAACCTACTCATTCAAGGGGTTTTCTTTATTTGGAATATTTTCTACATTGTAGAAAAGTAGTGAAGACATCAAAACTATGAAATAACAGATATAGAATCATGTAGTAACCAAAAATGTGTTAAACCAATCAAAATCTATTTTACATTTGAGATTCTTCGAAGTAGCCACCCTTTGCCTTGATGACAACATTGCACAATCTTGGCATTCTCTCAACCAGCTTCATGAGGTAGTCACGTGGAATGCATTTTAATTAACAGGTGTGCCTTGTTAAAAGTTCATTTGTGTAAATTATTTCCATCTTAACGCGTTCGAGCCAATTAGTTGTACTGTGACAAGGTAGGGGTGGTATACAGAAGATAGCCCTATTTGGTAAAATACCAAGTCCATATTATGGCAAGAACAGCTCAAATAAGCAAAGAGACATGAAGGTCAGTCAATCTGGAACATTTCAGTGCAGTCCCAAAAACCATCAAGTGCTATGATGAAACTGGCTCTCATGAGGACCCGCACAGGAAAGGAAGACCCAGAATTACCTCTGCTGCAGAGGATAAGTTCATTAGAGTTAACTGCACCTCAGATTGCAGCCCAAATAAATGCTTCATAGAGTTCAAGTAACAGACACATCTCAACATCAACTGTTCAGAGACTACGTGAATCAGGCCTTCATGGTCAAATTGCTGCAAAGAAAACATTACTAAAGGACACCAATAAGAAGAGACTTTCTTGGGCCAAGAAACACGAGCAATGGACATTAGACCGGTGGAAATATGTCCTTTGGTCTGATGAGCCCAAATTTGAGATTCTTGGTTCAAACCGGGGGCGGCAGCGCAGCCTAGTGGTTAGAGCGTTGGACTAGTAACCGGAAGGTTGCGAGTTCAAACCCCCGAGCTGACAAGGTACAAATCTGTCGTTCTGCCCCTGAACAGCCAGTTAACCCACTGTTCCCAGGCTGTCATTGGGGTCTTTCCTATTTTGTTGCATTACAACATGACAGACACAAAATAGTCCAAATTGGTGAAGTGAAAAGAAAAACATGACTTGTGAAAGGGAAAAAAAAGCAAAAAGGGAAAAGTGGTGTGTGTATATGTCTTCACCCCCTTTACTATGAAGCCACTAAATAAGATCTGGTGCAACCAACTACCTTCAGGGGCCTGTTGCACAAAAGTAGAATTAAGACATCCGGGATAAATGACTAAGCTGAGCTCAATGAAGCCAAAACATGTGCGTCCAGGCTTAATTGGTTGCACAAAGACCAAACCAGGATGAGCAGACACGGATTCATTAAGCCGGGTGAAACCAATCCTGGATAGGTGCGCGCTCACGGCTCACTCAAATAGACCCCGCCACAGATCACAGATTAACTGATTTACCATGGCAACTAGAGCCGCGTACTTTTCCGGTCGGAAGCACAAATCCTCATGGAGGCATACGAGGAGGTAAAATATATAATTAAGAAGAAAGGCAACACCGCCACAGTGATAAAGCAAAGAGAAAAAGCGTGGCAAAGTATTGCAGACCGCCTGAATGCGTAAGTAGTGCACAATTACACACTCACCGCTCCGCTGAAACATCACAATTACAATTAAAATATTTCATTCACATCTCCAAAAACGCAGTTGTACTGTAATTATGAAACGGTTAAATTTTTAATTGAAATGCACTGCAGATATGAGTGAAATTGTGTAAAGTAAGTCCATCACACTGTATAAAGCTATGATAAATTATTATTAAAGCCTTACATTATTATTTAACGTTACTACGCTCAGTTATGGTTTAATCTTAGCCGTTGTACTCTGCTTCTTATGTTGTCCACCGTTTTTTTTGTGTTTCTCCTGCTTTCATTAATGTAAAGCTGCTTTGACAGAATGAAACAATTGTGAAAAGTGCTATATAAATAACATTTAATTGAATAAATAGATGAGCTATAATAATAATCACTTTAATTTATATAGCGCCTTTCAAAGGACCCAAGGTCGGTTGCTCACTGCACTGCAAAATGTCTTTCTTACTTAGTATTTTTGTCTTGTTTTCAGTAAAAAAAAAATATCTAAAAAAACATCTTGAATATTTTCTTGAGCAAAATTACCTAGGAAAATAAGCAAAAAAATCTGCCAGTGATGTGCATTGATTGGTGTAATATTCCTCATCTTATGATTTCAGATGGTCTGCAATGCTGACTGTGTGATCAGCAATGTTGTGGCAAAATGGCCTGGCTCAGTCCATGACTCCAGAATCTTTCGGGCCTCTGAAATCTATCAGTGCCTATCACAAGGTAAGCCACACAACCCCTATTTATAACCATCATGGCTGTGTCAAGAATATCACTGTGTTTATGAGGTAGTAATGATGAGATTTTGTGTTGACAGGTGAATTCTCTGGTGTGTTGCTGGGAGACAGGGGTATGGCTGCCAGCCTTTTCTCCTGACACCTTTCACAGACCCCCAGGAAGCACAGCAGGCCTACAACCATGCCCATGCCAGGACCAGGGCCAGAGTTGAAATGACCTTTGGCCTCCTGAAGGCACGCTTTCACTGCCTTCACAAATTAAGGGTCAGCCCTGTTAGGGCATGTGATATTACTGTGGCTTGTGCTGTCCTCCACAATGTGGCCTGCCTGAGGAAGGAGAGGGCCCCCAGAGTGCCACCAGCCATGGACTGGGACAATCCGGCAATCTTCCCTGATGACGACAGTGGTCGGCTGCTGAGGGACCAATATGTGTTGAATTATTTTAGTTAGTATGTGTGCTTTCAATTTTGGTTAAATATGTCCTGTGGTGGCAGAGGAATTTGGGTTTTTTGGGTTCGTTTTTTTACGAATTTGGCCTCTTATGATGTTTGTGCGGTATACTGTGTGTAATACAAGGCTGCAGGGAGGCTACTGCATCCATTCATTTGTCTGTTCAGTTGATGTGTATGGATTTGTCCTGCATTTATTTTAGTGTGCAGACATGCAGGGTGTGTTATATACAGACCTTTGAATGTGTATGTATCATTTTGTATAATATGCTTGGATTCTGTGCTTTCCATCTTGTAGAGTCACTGTGACTTCAGTTTCGAAAGGAGCTGATGGTTTACCTGCTTTGTTTTGTCCTTATTCAATAAAGGAACATAATGTTACACATTGTGTTTTTATATTCATATGGAATGTGTATTTGTTTATATGACAGAGTACTAGGGCCACACTGAAGAAAAAGGATAAAGTCATACATTTATGAGGCTGGTTCTTTCTGCAGAAAAGCTACATATTGTTTTTACAGTTTTGATACTTATGACAATGTGATACTTAATATTCTGGCACATCAGCATGTCTTTGTTTATGAAACCATACTGAAGTACAATTTCACGAAATGCCCCGCATCTGTCATTTTAACAACTGTCCTCCTTTAAAACAACTGGTTACAATATTATGACTTGTCTTTTTTTCCCCTCTGTGGCCCTAATATTCTATCATTTTATATATATAGTCTATGGGAAACTGTAAATTATCTAATGATAGCAACATCTAAAAATCATTTTTTATCCAAAATCATTGAAATTAATGATCACAAACGTTTAAATAATGACAGTGGGTCTAGTTATATGTGATAACAATGTATAGTGAGCAGTGAAATAACTATTGGTTTCCATTTGTGGTGACTGCTGACTGACATTAGGGATGAGATTAAATAGATCCTGGAATTTAGCCTGGTCTGGAGCAGGCTAGCTCCACAGAATAAATCTCCATGGTAATTTATACCATAACATATCCTCCTGCCCCCTATCCATCTTTAGTGCAACTGGATTACGGATCAATTGAGCCAGGATCACCAAGATATCCTGGCTTAATCCCTTATCCTAGTTTTGTGCAACAGGCCCCTGAAGTCACATAATTAGTCAAATAATGTCCATCTGTGTGCAATCTAAGTGTCACATGATCTGTCACACGATCGTAGTATATATGTACACCTGTTCTGAAAGGCAACACAGTCTGCAATACAACTAAGCAAGGGGCACCACCAAGCAAGCAGCACCATGAAGACCAAGGAGCTCTCCAAACAGGTCAGGGACAAAGTTGTGGAGAGGTACATATCAGGGTTGGGTTATAAAAAAATATCTGAAACTTTGAACATCTCACGGAGCACCATTAAATTCCTTATAAAAAATGGAAAGAATATGGTGCCGCAACAAACCTGTCAAGAGAAGGCCGCCCACCAAAACGCACAGACCAGGCAAGGAGGGCATTAATCAGAGGCAACAAATAGACCAAAGATAACCTTGAAGGAGCTGCAAAGCTCCACAGTGGAGATTGGAGTATCTGTCCATAGGACCACTTTAAGCTGTACACTCCACAGAGCTGGGCTTTACGGAAGAGTGGCCAGAAAAAAACATTCACATTCGCCATTAAAAAAATAAGCAAACACTTTTGGTGTTCACCAAACATATGGAGGAAGGTACTCTGGTCAGATAAGACTAAAATTGAGATTTTTAGCCATCAAGGAAAACGCAATGTCTGGCACAAACCCAA
Source organism: Oncorhynchus keta (assembly GCF_023373465.1). Classification (NCBI taxonomy): domain Eukaryota; kingdom Metazoa; phylum Chordata; class Actinopteri; order Salmoniformes; family Salmonidae; genus Oncorhynchus; species Oncorhynchus keta. The sequence goes on from NC_068450.1 coordinate 31,432,330, forward strand.
CACCTCTCATCACCCCAAGAACAACATGGAGGATGCAGCATCATGCTGTGGGGATAGTTTTCATCGGCAGGGACTGGGAAACTGGTCACAATTGAAGGAATAAAGATTGCCGTTAAGTAAAGCGATGTTTTTGAGGGAAACCTGTTTGAGTCTTCCAGAGATTTGAGACTGGGACGGAGGTTCACCTTCCAGCAGGACAATGACCCTAAGCATTCTTCTAAAGCAACACTTGAGTGGTATAAGGGGAAACATTTAAATGTCTTGGAATGGCCTAGTCAAAGCCCAGACCTCAATCCAATTGAGAATCTGTGGTATGACTTAAAGATTGTTGTATACCAGCGGGGTGAATAGTTATGCACGCTTAAGTTTTCAGTTTTTTTTTGGTCATATTTCTTGTTTGTTTCACTATTTTAAAAATATATTTAGCATCTTCAAAGCGGTAGGCATGTTGTGTAAGTCAAATTCTACAAACCCCCTTAAATCTATTTTAATTCCAGGTTATAAAGCAACAAAACAGGACAAATACTTTCGCTAGGCTGTAAGGGCTATTAGACAAAGAAGGAGAGTGATGGAGTGCTCCATCAGATGACCTGGCCTCCACAATCACCCGACCGCAGAGTGAAGGAAAAGCAGCCAAAACGTGCTCTGCATATGTGGAAACTCCTTCAAGACTGTTGGAAAAGCATTCCTCATGAAGCTGGTTGAGAGAATGCCAAGAGTGTGCAAAGCTGTCTTCAAGGCAAAGGGTGACTACTTTGAAGAATCTCAAATACAAAACATATTTTCATTTGTTTACCACTGTTTTGCTTACTACATGATTCCATGTGTTATTTCATAGTTTTGATGTCTTCACTATTATTCTGCAATGTCGAAAATAGTAAAAAGAAAGAAAAACCCTTGAATGAGTAGGTGTGTCCAAACTTTTGACTTGTACTGTACATGTACAGAAGAAGACTAGGTTTTAAGGACTGTGAAGCACCCTTGGTACAGGGCAAGAGTTCTGTGAGTCAGTTTTGATCAGCCAGTACAGTCTCATCTAGCAGGTAGTAATTGATGTTGCCAGAGGGAGGCATTGTTACATGGCTTCAAAGAACAGGAACGAGACAACAGATCTAGCCTGCCTCCACCTTCACCTCCTCCACCAGCACCATCACATTCACCACTTCCACCACCTCCACCTCCTTCACCACCTCCTTCACCCCCTCCACCATCACCACCTCCACCAAAATCTCCACCTCCACCATATCCACCACATCCACCACCACATCCACCACCTCCACCACACAAAGCTCACAACTAGAACACCGATGCATTCTAAAACTACACTATTCCTCTCTTCTCTGGCTTTATCTCTGAATTCACCAAAAACAAAATAGTTGTTTCTTACCAAAGCATTTTTAAGTGCGTTAAACAGCAGCTGAGGGACTAAGCAAAAACAGATTTTATGACAATTAGTGACCATTAAAACAATTAAAACTATGGATTAGGATGATGTTTACAAATCTCTTTATCCTCCCCTCTTCCTCTTTCTCTCCTCTGCTCAAACCAATCCTCTCATCCCTTCTCCTCCCTCTCCATTTATCCCCCCCACTTTTTTCTCTCCTCTCTATCTCTCTCCCGCCTTCTTCCCCTGCCGTCCCTTCTCCTTTCCTCCCCCTCCCTGCTCTCACCCCCTCGATCCCAGCCCGGGCTCTCTGCTGGAGCTGCTCAGAGTGATGGATTGTGGGAGTAAATCCAGGCCAGGCGTGGGCAGCGTCACGCCCCCTGCATGGCACACACTCCTAATCTCTCTTATGGAGTCAAACACTGCAGGAAGTCTTTCAGGCTGATGGGATGGTGTCCTATTCACCTCTCTCATACATAGCCTACATAAGCTGTCCTATTCACCTCTCTCATACATAGCCTACAGAAGCTGTCCTATTCACCTCTCTCATACATAGCCTACAGAAGCTGTCCTATTCACCTCTCTCATACATAGCCTACAGAAGCTGTCCTATTCACCTCTCTCATACATAGCCTACAGAAGCTGTCCTATTCACCTCTCTCATACATAGCCTACAGAAGCTGTCCTATTCACCTCTCTCATACATAGCCTACATAAGCTGTCCTATTCACCTCTCTCATACATAGCCTACAGAAGCTGTCCTATTCACCTCTCTCATACATAGCCTACAGAAGCTGAACCTATTCACCAACCTGGTCTCAGAGCATTTCATATTATTCTGTATGTAAATCCGGGACACTCCATTTTGTATGATATAGTAAGTTTTGTATGTATTAATTTGTGGATGTCCATCACCCATTTCATATGATATGTTAGGAATTACAATTCACATTATGTCTTATGAATTTGCAAAATGTACAATATGTTACAAATTTGCTAAACGTACGATATGATATGAATTTGTAAAACGTATGACATGTTACGAATTCTAGCTAGGTGGCTAGGTGACTAATGTTAGCTAGGGGTTAGGGTTAGGGTTAAGGTTAGGGTTATGTTTAGGAGTTAGGTAAGAGGTTTAAGGTTAAGGTTAGGGCAAGGGGAAAGTTTAGCTAAAAGGGTTAAGGTTAGGGGAAGGGTTAGCTTAAAAGGTTAAAGTTGTGGTTAGGAGAAGTTTTAGCTAACATGCTAAGTAGTTGCAAAGTAGTTCAAAAGTAGGTGTGAGTGGCAAATTATCTAAAATGCTCAAGTTGTCTCTGATGAGATTCACATTCGCAAACTTTGGATTGCTAGACGTTCGCATTATATGCCTATCCATCCACCATGACCAACCACCGTGCTTTCGTTTTTGTAAAGTAAACACCTGCCTTATGTAACCATACCAAATGTAACATACCATATTCATTTGACTGTCCCGGATTGACGTTTACTATGTTACGTCTAGTCTATGAGACCAGGCTGTATTCATTCTCGTACATAGTCCTCTTTCTCTACTCTTCTCCCCTACATTGTACACTTGCTCACTTCCCTTCGTGGATTTAAAAGGAAATGACTGGTGTAAGACTTATGGCGGCAACTCTCTAACCAACGCTCAAACTAATCCAATGCTTTTTTAAATACATGGAGAGGATTGCACAATTTGAACGCAAGGAAGGAAACATTATAGAGAATATCCTCACTACTACCAGACATTTTGCATGGTCTTCTCTGTCAGAGGGCACATACCACAGACTGGCCGACAGACAGACGGACACAGACACTATAGTTACAGCAGTCACATAGTCCTACTTCTCACTTCCGATTCTAGACAGAAGTGCTATCTGACCTCCACTGATTTTGTCATCAGAGCCATGAGACCTATGAATAGACAGAGTCAGACAGACAGAAAGACAGAGGGTGAGGATAAGAGGAGAAGAAGAGCAGGAGACAGACACGGTCTCTCTCTCTCTCTCTCTCTTTCTCTCTCAGACTCAGAGATAGTGGGAAAGTCATATTAATTTGCTGTGAGAGATCCCACTCTCCCTCTCTGTATCAACCTCAGCTAAATGCCATTATCTGACTCCCAGACAACATTGTGAACTGATTCTGCTCTTTGAAAGGGACAACATTAAGTGAAAGGAGGAATGAGAGGAGAAGAGGAAAGACAGCAATCCTAGAAAGTGGAAGGGTATTTACTCTACAATGCCTTTGCTCAGCTTTCCTGCCCCTAGGTAATTTCCTGTCTAAAACGGCTCAGGCAGATGATGAGACACCCGTGATACAAACAAAGAGGATTCCAGAGAGTGATGACTCACTGCGAGAGAGAGAGAGCAGGCATTATGGCTTGGTAGAATAGCCTTATAATTGTCTCTGACATATCATGACCAAGCCAAAAGCCCCATGACTGGGTCTGACTGCACATCGGGATATCAAAATCCAGGTCCAAATGAATCTAGCCACCTCTCCTCCCTCCACTCTGAATCCATTAATGCTACATTACTTGCTTGTCTATATCTTTCTATCTTTTTTGCTCACTGCCTGCCCTCAAGCGTCAATTAGATTAGATTCAGCCATAACAATCAAACAGAAAGAGAACATCTGACTGTGTTCCATCATCACATTCCTCGCCCATCACAGATCCACACACGGCCACAGCGACAATCTGATTTGTCGATGGCTGTTGCAGTGCAAAAAATCTCTCTCACTGATTCTCCCTCCCTCCCTTCTTCCCTCCCTCCCTCCTTCCCGCTCTCCCTCACTTCTTCTGACCTTTCGTCTAATCTAGCGCGAAACCTGGTCCAGCAAACACCCGTCCCTTCCAGTTACTGATAGAGAGCATGCATTATGCCTATCACTGTTGTGGAAACATTATTGTGATTGGAAATTAAACCGCTTGTCCATCACTGATCACTAAGAGGCACATTAGTGATGGGAATGATTTGTTTTACACTGAGATGATCACAGCCTAACACCCTCTCTGTATCAGTGTATCTCTCTCTGTTGTGTTTCTACATTTTTCAGTCTCTTCCTCTGCCTCTGTCTTTAACAAATATATAAATCATAACCCAACACTCTCACACTCCTAGTCTCACACTCTAAGATTTTTTCTCTCTCAGAAGAAGATATAGAAAGCAATACACTTCTCTAATGTAGCCTAACTCTCTCTCTCTCTCTCTCTCTCTCTCTCTCTCTCTCTCTCTCTCTCTCTCTCTCTCTCTCTCTCTCTCTCTCTCTCTCTCTCTCTCTCTCTCTCTCTCTCTCTCTCTCTCTCTCTCTCTCTCTCTCTCTCTCTCACGGTTTGTTAATGTCTCCCCTCTTCTCTCTGCTATCCAAGGTTTTCACAGTGACTTAAATCATCCAGCAGCTCCATTTTGCCACGTCTACTTTATTCATCCCCTCGCCTCGCCCCACGATCTATTGGCCGCTTGGGCAGAAGCGCAGTGGAGCGCAGTGGAGTGTTACATAACGAGGGGAGGACAAGGAGAGGAGGAGGAGAGAGGAGGTGGAGGAGAGAGGAGGAGGAGGAGAGAGGAGGAGGAGAGAGGAGGTGGAGGAGAGAGGAGGAGGAGGAGGAGAGAGGAGGAGGAGAGAGGAGAGAGGAGGAGGAGGAGAGAGGAGGTGGAGGAGAGAGGAGGAGAGAGGAGGAGGAGGAGAGAGGAGGAGGAGAGAGGAGGTGGAGGAGAGAGGAGGAGGAGGAGAGAGGAGGAGGAGAGAGGAGGTGGAGGAGAGAGGAGGAGAGAGGAGGTGGAGGAGAGAGGAGGAGAGAGGAGGAGGAGGAGAGAGGAGGAGGAGAGAGGAGGAGAGAGGAGGAGGAGGAGAGAGGAGGAGGAGAGAGGAGGTGGAGGAGAGAGGAGGAGAGAGGAGGTGGAGGAGAGAGGAGGAGGAGAGAGGAGGTGGAGGAGGAGGAGGAGAGAGGAGGAGGAGAGAGGAGGTGGAGGAGAGAGGAGGAGGAGAGAGGAGAGAGGAGGTGGAGAGAGGAGGAGGAGGAGGAGAGAGGAGGAGGAGAGAGGAGGAGGAGAGAGGAGGAGGAGGAGGAGAGAGGAGGAAGGGAGAGGAAGAAGGGAGAGAGGAAGTGCAGGGATGCAAGTATGAAATGTGATCCACCCAGAAAGGCAGAAAACATTCTACTAAAAAGTCTGAAGGTGCAGATTTTTTTTTATAGAGAGACACTGCAGTGGTGGAGGATACTTGTCATGATAGAAAGCTCTCCGTGCTGGGACCACACCCTTCTCTATCTAAACACATGCTACGTATGTGCTCTGTGTGTTTGTGCTCTGTGTGTGTGGGCGTGTGTGTGTGTGTGTGTGTGTGTGTGCCCGTGCGCACACCTTGAAGTGTAATGTCCAGATGGATCATGTGACACATGGTGGAGATAAGCTTTCCCAAGAGACAGTCTTGAACAGGAGGACGAGCCACTGCCAAGGGTGTGTGTGTGTGTGTGTGTGTGTGTGTGTGTGTGTGTGTGTGTGTGTGTGTGTGTGTGTGTGTGTGTGTGTGTGTGTGTGTGTGTGTGTGTGTGTGTGTGTGTGTGTGTGTGTGTGTGTGTGTGTGTGTGTGTGTGTGTGTGTGTGTGTGTGTGTTTGTGTGTGTGTATGTGTGTGTGTGTGTGCTCATCTAAAGGAGAGTAATGCTTCTAATGAGGATGATAGGGTCATTAATAGTGACTAAATATCAGACTAGAAGAAACAGATTTATTCTCAGTGGAGCAGAGAGAGGGGGGGGGGGAGGGAGAGGGGGGGATGGAGAGAGGGGGGGATGGAGAGAGGGGAGGGAGGGAGAGAGGAGGATGGAGAGAGGGGAGGGAGGGAGAGAGGTGGATGGAGAGAGGGGAGTGTGTATTCATAGCAGCAAGATTTGTGACCTGTTGCCACAAGAAACGGGCTACCTGTGTGCAATCTAAGTGTCACATGATCTGTCACATGATCTCAGTATACAGTATATCATATATATATATATATAATATATATATATATATATATATATATATATACACACACCTGTTCTGAAAGGCCCCACAGTCTGCAACACCACTAAGCAAGGGGCACCACCAAGCAAGCAACACCATGAAGACCAAGGAGCTCTCCAAACAGGCCAGGGACAAAGTTATGGAAAAGTACAGATCAGGGTTGGGATATAAAAAAATATCCAAAACTTTGCACACCCCACGGAGCACTTTAAGACGTACACCCCACGGAGCACTTTAAGACGTACACCCCACGGAGCACTTTAAGACGTACACCCCACGGAGCACTTTAAGACGTACACCCCACGGAGCACTTTAAGACGTACACCCCACGGAGCACTTTAAGACGTACATCCCACGGAGCACTTTAAGACGTACATCCCACGGAGCACTTTAAGACGTACATCCCACGGAGCACTTTAAGACGTACATCCCACGGAGCACTTTAAGACGTACATCCCACGGAGCACTTTAAGACGTACACCCCACGGAGCACTTTAAGACGTACATCCCACGGAGCACTTTAAGACGTACATCCCACGGAGCACTTTAAGACGTACATCCCACGGAGCACTTTAAGACGTACACCCCACGGAGCACTTTAAGACGTACATCCCATGGAGCACTTTAAGACGTACATCCCACGGAGCACTTTAAGACGTACATTCCACGGAGCACTTTAAGACGTACACCCCACGGAGCACTTTAAGACGTACATCCCACGGAGCACTTTAAGACGTACATCCCACGGAGCACTTTAAGACGTACACCCCACGGAGCACTTTAAGACGTACATCCCACGGAGCACTTTAAGACGTACACCCCACGGAGCACTTTAAGACGTACACCCCACAAAGCTGGGCTTTACAGAAGAGTGGCCAGAAAAAAGCTATTGCTTAAAGAAATAAATAAGCAATCACGTTTGGTGTTCACCAAAAGGCATGTGGGAGACTCCCCAAACATATGGAAGAAGGTACTCTGGTCAGATGTGACTAAAATTGAGCTTTTTGGCCATCAAGGAAAACACTATGTCTCTCAAATCCAACACCTCCATCACCCCGAGAACACCATTTTTCATAGGCAGGGACTGGGAAACTGGTCAGAATTGAAGAAATCATAGATGGTGCTAAATACAGGGAAATACATGAAGGGAAACCTGTTTCAGTCATCCAGAGATTTGAGACTGGGACAGAGGTTCACCTTCCAGCAGGACAATGACCCTAAGCATCCTGCTAAAGCAACACTTCAGTGGTTTAAGGGGAAACGTTGAAATGTTTTGGAATGGCCTAGTCAAAGCCCAGACTTCTATCCATTTGAGAATCTGTGGTATGACTTAAAGATTGTTGACACCAGCGGAACCCATCCAACTTGAAGGAGCTGGAGAAGGTGTGTCCTGAAGAACGGGCAAAAATCCCAGTGGCTAGATATGTGTAAAGCAAATAATACAACCCAACAAGGCAATACAAGGCAATACAAGGCAACAAAATAGGAAAAATGCCAAGCGGGGTGAATACTTTCGCAAGCCACTGCAGACAGAATTCAGATGGGATGGAAATGGGGACGGGTTGAGGAGAAAGAAGAAAAGATAGGGAGGCATTTTTGGATGAGCAGTGAGGAACAGCTTAGTCTTCCCCTCCTGAGTTCCCTCTCTGCCCCAGGCAATTTCCAGAGAGTTCTATCCAGCACACCTGCCCACATAACAATACTTCCACCATGGAGTCTCTGCTTAAGCAGCTGAAAGCTGCATCTTCAACCCTCCAACTCTGCATTCATAAAATGTGAATTCTATGTCTGCACCCTCCTCCAATCTAACCCATCAGTGCTCTGTGGTCATGTTGTTGGATTCCAGGAGGTTGAGTTGAGGGAGAGTGACACAGAATGGACCACATACCGAGGAGTTCATTTCCTGAAGAGAGGGAGCACAAAATACCTCCGCTTTCCTCTTCCCCCTTCCTCCACCTCTCTTCCCTTCCTCCCCCTCTCTCACCCTTCCTCCCTCTCTCACCCTTCCTCTCTCACTCACCCTTCCTCCCTCTCTCCCCCTTCATCCCCCTCTCTCCCCCTTCCTTCCTCCCTCTCTCTCTCCCTTCCTCCCCTTCGCTCACCCTTCCTCCCCCTCTTTCACCCTTCCTAACCATCTCTCACCCTTCCTCCCCCTCTATCACCCTTCCTAACCCTCTATCACCCTTCCTCCCCCTCTCTTTCTCCCCACCCTCATCCTCTATCCTCTGTTTAGCCTCGACAGGTGCAAGCTGTTGTTGACTCCTGTCCCCCCTCATCAAATCAGGCTGTGTGTGTGTGTGTGTGTATGTGTGTTTGTGTGTGTGAGTATATGTGCGTGTGTGTATGTCATCAGATACAGCAGTAATGCAGAAAGACCTGCACTAAACCTGCCTCCACCTCTGCAGTACAGCACAGCCCTTTCTATGTAGGTCAGTCTCCCTCTCTCTTTCTCCCTCACTCCCTCTATCCTTCTCTCTCTACCTCACTCTCTCTCTCCTTCCCTCTCCCTCACTCCCTCTCTCCTTTTTTACCCTTGCCATGCCCTTCGCAGAACATTTCTAGCTAACACATCCTCTTCCTCCCTCCAAATACGTCTCCCTCCTTTCCTCTAACACTTGTTTTTATTCTCTTCCTCGTAGTTTTGTTTTTAACCAACAGTCACCTTCCTTTTTCTCTCTTTATAAACAGGCTTCAACCTCAACGCACTCCACGTCCATATTTCCATTTCCTTCTCCCTCTCTCCCTGCATATCTCTCTCCCTCCCTTCCTCTCTCCCTGCATATCTCTCTCCCTCCCTTCCCCTCTCCCTGCATATCTCTCTTCCTCCCTTCCTCTCTCCCTGCATATCTTTCTCCCTCCCTTCCTCTCTCCCTGCATATCTCTCTCCCCCCTTCCTCTCTCCCTGCATATCTCTCTCCCTCCCTTCCTCTCTCCCTGCATATCTCTCTCCCTCCCTTCCTCTCTCCCTGCATATCTCTCTCCCTCCCTTCCTCTCTCCCTGCATATCTCTCTCCCTCCCTTCCTCTCTCCCTGAATGTCTCTCTCCCTCCCTTCCTCTCTCCCTGCATATCTCTCTCCCTCCCTTCCTCTCTCCCTGCATGTCTCTCTCCCTCCCTTCCTCTCTCCCTGCATATCTCGCTCCCTCCCTTCCTCTCTCCCTGAATGTCTCTCTCCCTCCCTTCCTCTCTCCCTGCATATCTCTCTCCCTCCCTTCCTCTCTCCCTGCATGTCTCTCTCCCTCCCTTCCTCTCTCCCTGCATATCTCTCTCCCTCCCTTCCTCTCTCCCTGCATGTCTCTCTCCCTCCCTTCCTCTCTCCCTGCATATCTCTCTCCCTCCCTTCCTCTCTCCCTGCATGTCTCTCTCCCTCCCTTCCTCTCTCCCTGCATATCTCTCTCCCTCCCTTCCTCTCTCCCTGCATGTCTGTCTTCCTCCCTTCCTCTCTCCCTGCATGTCTCTCTTCCTCCCTTCCTCTCTCCATATCCTCCTCCCTCCGTCTCTCTCTCCCAAAACCCTCTCTTTGCTGTCTCTATCCACAGTATCTCTCCTTCTCTCTCGACACTCAGTTCAGGGCTATGAATGGTTGCCGTGGAAACTGCATCCTCCAGTGAAGCGGTAGAACATGGGCGTCACAGAAACAGTACTGATGCTGATGGAGAATAATGCTGCAAGCTTTCACACTCTCCCTCTTTCACACTCTCCCTGTTGCTAGCGGAGAGTCCAACCACTCTCCGCAAGCAACAGCAGCCTTGTACCCCCTCCTCTACCTCCATCTCTCATTTTCTCTCTCTCGCTCCCTCTTGTTCTTTCTCTCCCTCCCTCTCTCATTCTCTTTTTTTTATACTCATTGTCACACTCCCCCCTTTATCTCCCCTTTCCGTCTCTTGCCTCTCACTGTTCTCCATCTCTCCTCTCCTTCCTTTCCCTCTCTTTCGCTTTTCTCTCTCCCAGGGGATCGTTCAGATCCTACACTGTACTCTGTGAATCCCAATGCGTGCCTCTGCTTCAGGGACAGAGCCCTGAAATGGAGGGATGGAGGGAAAGAGGGAGGAGAGGAGAGAGGGAGATAGATAGTTAGGCAGCAGGCAGAACCCTGATTTCATTAATGTGAGTCTGTTAATCTGGGCTCCATCTGTCACACCAGGAGCTGCACACAAAGTAGGGAGCCAACACACACACGCACACGCGCACACACACGCACACGCACACGCACACACACACACACACACACACACACACACACACACACACACACACACACACACACACACACACACACACACACACACACACACACACACACACACACACAATCTCTCTTTCATAGATAAAAATACATACACATAAGTATTTACATACGCTCACTCACAAACAGACACACCAAAGCACCCTGGGGGATGACACAGAGGTGTAATGTTTTGCTGTGGCTCTTCATCCAACAGGCAAAAATAGACTATCAGACACAAACCCACTATGCAATTCTAACACTCCAGGGATACCATTTCCACTCCTAACTACACAAACCTCTCATCTCACACTGCAGCAACATATTAGAGTTACTTCAGGTCCGAACCTGCAGAAAGCAGACAAGCAACGACTGACTGACTGATCGTGAGACCAGCAGATGGCTCATTCAATGAGTGTCATGATAGCGGCTGACTGGCCACTTCCATCCGCATCCTCCACTACATTGTCACTGTTAAAACTGACTCACATTTTGAGTTTGTTAAATCAAAGCACTCTACATCCTAAAATGTACCAGAACTATTGTTTCGACTCCATCCCCAAATCCTCATGCCCACAGTTGACACTGCTCAATTTGGTACGCATCTCATTATTTTTACTCCCTCCACCCATTAAAATCCATCCCACTCCTTCCCCCCAACCCCTTAGTCAACTTCAGCAGACTCTACCCATGAAGACAAGCAGCTCAACCCCTTCAGTCTCCCTCCACTCACCACCCTCTGCTCCAGGCTGCCACTCCTCAACCTGGGCATGACATCAATTGTAGAGTGGGGGAGGCTGTGTGCGTGTGCGTGTGTGTATGTGTGTGTGTGTGTGTGTGTGTGTGTGTGTGTGTGTGTGTGTGTGTGTGTGTGTGTGTGTGTGTGTGTGTGTGTGTGTGTGTGTGTGTGTGTGTGTGTGTGTGTGTGTGTGTGTGTGTGTGTGTGTGTGTGTGTGTGTGTGTGTGTGGTGCGTGTGTGTGTGGACAGAGAGATCACAATCTACTCAGTTATTGCACTGTCATCCCTCTCTTCCTGTGTCAATCCATCTCTCTCCCACTCTTTCTCCATCTCTCTGTCCTCCACATTCTATACCTCTTCTACTCCTCTCGTTACCCTCCACTTTCTATCTCCTCTAACCCTCCTTCCTTGGATTTCTACTACATAACACATTCTAGCCGAGTTCCTCTCCACCCAAACACACGTCTTTTCCGGATGGTACTGACCTTGAGTCAGATGTTAATGCTGCTTCTGCAGTCATAATGAGTATGCTAATGAGGTAGAGAGCAGCTGAGAGCAAGAAGCCATGACCTGTCTTGTCCTCCACGGATTACAGCAGTGACAAGAACAGTCAACAGGGTTACCAAATGATGGTGGATGAATGCCATTTTGGCAAAAAGACAAGCTGACACTGCATCAGATTGGGCCTATAATAAGAAGGAAGAGTGTGTATATGAGAGGGGGATGGAGGGAAGGAGGGAGAGAGAGAGAGTGAGAAAGTGAGAGAGAGAAAGAGAGAGCGAGAGAGAAAGAGAGGGCGAGAGAGAACGAATTGGCGAGGGCACTAGAACGGTCTGCAGCACCGGGCCTCACCCTACTAGAATCTGAAGTCAAATGTCTACTGTTTGCTGATGATCTGGTGCTTCTGTCCCCAACCAAGGAGGGCCTACAGCAGCACCTAGATCTTCTGCCCTGACAGTAAATCTCATTAAGACAAAAATAAAAACTCAAAAATCATAATAACTTGCATAATAATTATGCAGAAATATCCTCACTATACAACGTAAAACACAAAAAAAATGCATGCAGAGCAGAATTAGGCCAATACCCAGAAAAATAGTCTTTAAATTCTACAACCAGGAAGCGATTCCCAAACCTTCCATAACAAAGCCATCACCTACAGAGAGATTAACCTGGAGAAGAGCCCCCTAAGCAAGCTGGTCCTGGGGCTCTGTTCACAAATGGACCCCACAGAGCCCCAGGACAGCAACACATTTAGTCCCAACAAAATCATGAGAAAACAAAAACATAATTACTTTACACATTGGAAAGAATTGACAAAAAAAACGAGCAAACTAGAATGCTGTTTGGCCCTAAGGGAGTACACAGTGACAAAATACCTGACTATGTACAGACTCAGTGAGCATAGCCTTGCTATTGAGAAAGGCCGCTGTAGGCAGACCTGGCTCTCAAGAGAAGACAGGCTATGTGCTCACTGCCCACAAAATTAGATGGAAACTGAGCTGCACATCCTAACCTCCTGCCAAATGTATGACCATATTAGAGACACATATTTCCCTCAGATTGCACAGACCCACAAATCATTTGAAAACAAATCTAATTTTGATCAACTCCCATATCTACTGGGTGGAAATACCACCGTGTGTCATCACAGCAGCAAGATGTGTGACCTGTTGCCACAAGAAAAGGTCAACCAGTGAAGAACAAACACCATTGTAAATACAACCCATATTTAAGATGTTTTCCCCCTTTTGTACTTGAACCATTTGCACATCATTACAACACTGTATATAGACATAATATGACATTTTAAATGTCTTTATTCTTTTGGAACTTTTGTGAGTGTAATGTTTACTATTAATTTGAGATTTTTGACTTTTTGTCTATTTCACTTACTTTGGCAATGTAAACATGTTTCCCATGCCAATAAAGACCCTAAATTGAAATTGAAATTGAGAGAGCGAGACAGAGAGACAGAGAGAGAGAGTGTGTTTAATATGTCTCTGTGATTAGGTCTATGAGGCTCAGAATCTCTTAGCCCCTGTAAATGTTATCTATCCTATTGATTCTGGACATCTCCCTCGATCTCTCTCTTTCTCTGTCTCTCTGTCTCTCTAAATTGCTTTATTGGTATGACGTACCTATTACCAAAGCATACTTTAAGTGATTAATTTACAATATTAACATAATTCAAATAATAACAATCAATATGGTCAACGAGACAACAGCGACAACGATAATCAAGGGACAAAATAACCACACATTGAACAATACCAAATGGCTTAGAGAACTCATGCAGATTGGTTGGTCTGTCAGACACTGTCCCTCATCTTAAGGCAGGCAGCAATGTAGTGCGCTGCCAACCCACAGCTCTCTGTGTCCTCCCCCAACAGGACGGGTAACCTGTCCTCATCAGAGAGGTCTTTGAAAACATCAATAAGACATTCAAACTTGGGGAAATGACACTCTCTAATTGTTTTATATATTTTTCAGGAAATGCAGCTCTGTCTCGGGTAATTGAATTCATTCTGATTGATTGGATGTTCTGGTCCTGAGGCTTCAGTGTGTTTGTAGAACATGATCGTGAACTCAGCCCCAGGACCAGCTGGATGAGGGGACTCTTCTCTTCGCTCAGCTCTTGGCATTGCAGGTCTTGGTAATGATATGAGAGGGGTTCACTGTATTTTAGATGTTTCCAAAACTTAATAGCAAGTTTTTGAGTTTGTATTATGAGTGGATAATGGCCCACATCTACCCTGCATGCATTGTTTCTGGTTTTCCTCTGGACATGTAGGATAAAATACAGCCGGTAATAATGCATTTTGCATCAGGCTAATTTTCTGTATTTTGAAAGTTGTATGTCAGAAAACCTAATTGCTGACATGCAAAACATTTTGGAAACATATCAACAATAGACAAATGAAACAAATACAAAAGGAGAGTTTTTGGGTAGAATTTTCTTTTAAGAGTAAGGTAAACAATATAGATGACAGCAAACATTTATTCTCTTTTAATTGTTCTTCTCCCTATTCATTGAACAAGTGAACTTTCAGTGCAATGGCTGTGTGTGTGTGTTTGATTAGTGCAGATAAACTGGAGGAGCTGTTTCATCACTCCTACAGGGTTCTCCTGTCCTCTATAGGCCTCCGCGTAGCTGCACTGGTCCTGCTGTTGGGCCCTGTGGAGGTCTGGGCCGGAGGGCTGCCTGTTTGGTCTGGTAGAGGTGGTGGTCTGGTGGTGGGAGGGGCCTGTGGGGTGCATTGGGTCTGGTGTGGCGTTGAGGGGGCCTGGGGCTCCTTGGTGGTGCGGTGGTCTGGTTGGGGACTCTGGGTGGTCCTCTGTCCAGTGCTGCGTGGGCTGTTTGTCTACCAAGTATCACATCCTTTAGGATCTTGGCAAACATCAAAACATTCTGCATACTCTAGTGGGAGTGGTTGTGCAGGTGCTCTGGGGTGATTGTTGGGTTGTGAGCAAAGTGTACATTCGGGAGCAGGGCAAGCTGTCAACATGATGTCAGTATTGCTTTTCTGGATGGTACGGACGAAAGTCTCTGCGGGGCAGCAGAGGGGAGATGGCGATGTGGGAGTTGGGGAAGGACTCAAGCCCACTCTGTTGACAAGGCTGCCTACTCTCCCCTGTTCCTCTCTGTTGACCAGTCTGTCTACTCTCCCCTGCTCCTCTCTGTTGACCAGTCTGTCTACTCTCCCCTGTTCCTCTCTGTTGACCAGGCTGTCTACTCTCCCCTGCTCCTCTCTGTTGACCAGTCTGTCTACTCTCCCCTGTTCCTCTCTGTTGACCAGGCTGTCTACTCTCCCCTGCTCCTCTCTGTTGACCAGGCTGTCTACTCTCCCCTGCTCCTCTCTGTTGACCAGGCTGTCTACTCTCCCCTGCTCCTCTCTGTTGACCAGGCTGTCTACTCTCCCCTGCTCCTCTCTGTTGACCAGGCTGTCTACTCTCCCCTGTTCCTCTCTGTTGACCAGGCTGTCTACTCTCCCCTGCTCCTCTCTGTTGACCAGGCTGTCTACTCTCCCCTGTTCCTCTCTGTTGACCAGGCTGTCTACTCTCTCCTGCTCCTCTCTGTTGACCAGGCTGTCTACTCTCCCCTGCTCCTCTCTGTTGACCAGTCTGTCTACTCTCCCCTGTTCCTCTCTGTTGACCAGGCTGTCTACTCTCCCCTGTTCCTCTCTGTTGACCAGGCTGTCTACTCTCCCCTGCTCCTCTCTGTTGACCAGGCTGTCTACTCTCCCCTGTTCCTCTCTGTTGACCAGGCTGTCTACTCTCCCCTGCTCCTCTCTGTTGACCAGGCTGTCTACTCTCCCCTGTTCCTCTCTGTTGACCAGGCTGTCTACTCTCCCCTGCTCCTCTCTGTTGACCAGGCTGTCTACTCTCCCCTGTTCCTCTCTGTTGACCAGGCTGTCTACTCTCTCCTGCTCCTCTCTGTTGACCAGGCTGTCTACTCTCCCCTGTTCCTCTCTGTTGACCAGTCTGTCTACTCTCCCCTGTTCCTCTCTGTTGACCAGTCTGTCTACTCTCCCCTGTTCCTCTCTGTTGACCAGGCTGTCTACTGTCCCCTGTTCCTCTCTGTTGACCAGTCTGTCTACTCTCCCCTGTTCCTCTCTGTTGACCAGGCTGTCTACTCTCTCCTGCTCCTCTCTGTTGACCAGGCTGTCTACTCTCCCCTGTTCCTCTCTGTTGACCAGTCTGTCTACTCTCCCCTGTTCCTCTCTGTTGACCAGTCTGTCTACTCTCCCCTGTTCCTCTCTGTTGACCAGTCTGTCTACTCTCCCCTGTTCCTCTCTGTTGACCAGTCTGTCTACTCTTCCCTGCTCCTCTCTGTTGACCAGGCTGTCTACTCTCCCCTGCTCCTCTCTGTTGACCAGTCTGTCTACTCTCCCCTGTTCCTCTCTGTTGACCAGGCTGTCTACTCTCTCCTGCTCCTCTCTGTTGACCAGTCTGTCTACTCTCCCTGTTCCCCTGACCAGTCTGTCTACTCTCCCCTTCCTCTCTGTTGACCAGTCTGTCTACTCTCCCTGTTCCTCTCTGTTGACCAGTCTGTCTACTCTCCCCTGTTCCTCTCTGTTGACCAGGCTGTCTACTCTCCCCTGTTCTGTTCTCTCTGTTGACCAGGCTGTCTACTCTCCCCTGTTCCTCTCTGTTGACCAGGCTGTCTACTCTCCCCTGTTCCTCTCTGTTGACCAGGCTGTCTACTCTCCCCTGTTCCTCTCTGTTGACCAGTCTGTCTACTGTTCTCTCCTGCCCTCTCTGTTGACCAGTCTGTCTACTCTCCCCTGTTCCTCTCTGTTGACCAGTCTGTCTACTCTCCCCTGTTCCTCTCTGTTGACCAGTCTGTCTACTCTCCCTGTTCCTCTCTGTTGACCAGTCTGTCTACTCTCCCCTGTTCCTCTCTGTTGACCAGTCTGTCTACTCTCCCCTGTTCCTCTCTGTTGACCAGTCTGTCTACTCTCCCCTGTTCCTCTCTGTTGACCAGGCTGTCTACTCTTCCCTGCTCCTCTCTGTTGACCAGGCTGTCTACTCTCCCCTGTTCCTCTCTGTTGACCAGGCTGTCTACTCTCTCCTGCTCCTCTCTGTTGACCAGTCTGTCTACTCTCCCCTGTTCCTCTCTGTTGACCAGTCTGTCTACTCTCCCCTGTTCCTCTCTGTTGACCAGTCTGTCTACTCTCCCCTGTTCCTCTCTGTTGATCAGTCTGTCTACTCTCCCCTGTTCCTCTCTGTTGACCAGTCTGTCTACTCTCCCCTGTTCCTCTCTGTTGACCAGGCTGTCTACTCTTCCCTGCTCCTCTCTGTTGACCAGTCTGTCTACTCTCCCCTGTTCCTCTCTGTTGACCAGGCTGTCTACTCTCCCCTGTTGACCTCTCTTTCTCCCCTCTGTCCAGGCTGACCAGGCTGTCTACTCTCCCCTGTTCCTCTCTGTTGACCAGTCTGTCTACTCTCTCCTGTTCCTCTCTGTTGACCAGGCTGTCTACTCTCCCCTGTTCCTCTCTGTTGACCAGTCTGTCTACTCTCCCCTGTTCCTCTCTGTTGACCAGTCTGTCTACTCTCCCCTGTTCCTCTCTGTTGACCAGGCTGTCTACTCTTCCCTGCTCCTCTCTGTTGACCAGTCTGTCTACTCTCCCCTGTTCCTCTCTGTTGACCAGGCTGTCTACTCTCCCCTGTTCCTCTCTGTTGACCAGTCTGTCTACTCTCCCCTGTTCCTCTCTGTTGACCAGGCTGTCTACTCTTCCCTGCTCCTCTCTGTTGACCAGTCTGTCTACTCTCCCCTGTTCCTCTCTGTTGACCAGGCTGTCTACTCTCCCCTGTTCCTCTCTGTTGACCAGTCTGTCTACTCTCCCCTGTTCCTCTCTGTTGACCAGGCTGTCTACTCTCCCCTGCTCCTCTCTGTTGACCAGGCTGCCTACTCTCCCCTGTTCCTCTCTGTTGACCAGTCTGTCTACTCTCCCCTGCTCCTCTCTGTTGACCAGTCTGTCTACTCTCCCCTGCTCCTCTCTGTTGACCAGGCTGTCTACTCTCCCCTGCTCCTCTCTGTTGACCAGGCTGTCTACTCTCCCCTGTTCCTCTCTGTTGACCAGTCTGTCTACTCTCCCCTGCTCCTCTCTGTTGACCAGTCTGTCTACTCTCCCCTGCTCCTCTCTGTTGACCAGGCTGTCTACTCTCCCCTGCTCCTCTCTGTTGACCAGTCTGTCTACTCTCCCCTGTTCCTCTCTGTTGACCAGGCTGTCTACTCTCTCCTGTTCCTCTCTGTTGACCAGTCTGTCTATTCTCCCCTGTTCCTCTCTGTTGACCAGGCTGTCTACTCTCTCCTGTTCCTCTCTGTTGACCAGTCTGTCTACTCTCCCCTGTTCCTCTCTGTTGACCAGTCTGTCTACTCTCCCCTGCTCCTCTCTGTTGACCAGTCTGTCTACTCTCCCCTGCTCCTCTCTGTTGACCAGGCTGTCTACTCTCCCCTGCTCCTCTCTGTTGACCAGTCTGTCTACTCTCCCCTGTTCCTCTCTGTTGACCAGTCTGTCTACTCTCCCCTGTTCCTCTCTGTTGACCAGTCTGTCTACTCTCCCCTGCTCCTCTCTGTTGACCAGTCTGTCTACTCTCCCCTGTTCCTCTCTGTTGACCAGGCTGTCTACTCTACTCCCCTGCTCCTCTCTGTTGACCAGTCTGTCTACTCTCCCCTGCTCCTCTCTGTTGACCAGTCTGTCTACTCTCCCTGTTCCTCTCTGTTGACCAGTCTGTCTACTCTCCCTGTTCCTCTCTGTTGACCAGTCTGTCTACTCTCCCCTGTTCCTCTCTGTTGACCAGTCTGTCTACTCTCCCCTGTTCCTCTCTGTTGACCAGTCTGTCTACTCTCCCTGTTCCTCTCTGTTGACCAGTCTGTCTACTCTCCCCTGTTCCTCTCTGTTGACCAGGCTGTCTACTCTCCCCTGTTCCTCTCTGTTGACCAGTCTGTCTACTCTCCCCTGTTCCTCTCTGTTGACCAGTCTGTCTACTCTCCCCTGTTCCTCTCTGTTGACCAGTCTGTCTACTCTCCCCTGTTCCTCTCTGTTGACCAGGCTGTCTACTCTCCCCTGTTCCTCTCTGTTGACCAGGCTGTCTACTCTCCCCTGTTCCTCTCTGTTGACCAGTCTGTCTACTCTCCCCTGTTCCTCTCTGTTGACCAGTCTGTCTACTCTCCCCTGTTCCTCTCTGTTGACCAGTCTGTCTACTCTCCCCTGTTCCTCTCTGTTGACCAGTCTGTCTACTCTCCCCTGTTCCTCTCTGTTGACCAGGCTGTCTACTCTCCCTGTTCCTCTCTGTTGACCAGTCTGTCTACTCTCTCCTGTTCCTCTCTGTTGACCAGTCTGTCTACTCTCCCCTGTTCCTCTCTGTTGACCAGTCTGTCTACTCTCCCCTGCTCCTCTCTGTTGACCAGTCTGTCTACTCTCCCCTGTTCCTCTCTGTTGACCAGGCTGTCTACTCTCCCCTGCTCCTCTCTGTTGACCAGGCTGTCTACTCTCCCCTGTTCCTCTCTGTTGACCAGTCTGTCTACTCTCCCCTGCTCCTCTCTGTTGACCAGGCTGTCTACTCTCCCCTGCTCCTCTCTGTTGACCAGGCTGTCTACTCTCCCCTGCTCCTCTCTGTTGACCAGGCTGTCTACTCTCCCCTGCTCCTCTCTGTTGACCAGTCTGTCTACTCTCCCCTGTTCCTCTCTGTTGACCAGTCTGTCTACTCTCCCCTGTTCCTCTCTGTTGACCAGTCTGTCTACTCTCCCCTGTTCCTCTCTGTTGACCAGTCTGTCTACTCTCCCCTGTTCCTCTCTGTTGACCAGTCTGTCTACTCTCCCATGCTCCTCTCTGTTGACCAGTCTGTCTACTCTCCCCTGTTCCTCTCTGTTGACCAGGCTGTCTACTCTCCCCTGTTCCTCTCTTTTGACCAGTCTGTCTACTCTCCCCTGTTCCTCTCTGTTGACCAGTCTGTCTACTCTCCCCTGTTCCTCTCTGTTGACCAGTCTGTCTACTCTCCCATGCTCCTCTCTGTTGACCAGTCTGTCTACTCTCCCCTGTTCCTCTCTGTTGACCAGGCTGTCTACTCTCCCCTGCTCCTCTCTGTTGACCAGTCTGTCTACTCTCCCATGCTCCTCTCTGTTGACCAGTCTGTCTACTCTCCCCTGTTCCTCTCCCTGTTCCTCTCTGTTGACCAGTCTGTCTACTCTCCCTGTTCCTCTCTGTTGACCAGTCTGTCTACTCTCCCATGCTCCTCTCTGTTGACCAGTCTGTCTACTCTCCCTGTTCCTCTCTGTTGACCAGTCTGTCTACTCTCCCCTGTTCCTCTCTGTTGACCAGTCTGTCTACTCTCCCCCGTTCCTCTCTGTTGACCAGTCTGTCTACTCTCCCCTGTTCCTCTCTGTTGACCAGGCTGTCTACTCTCCCCTGTTCCTCTCTGTTGACCAGTCTGTCTACTCTCCCCTGTTCCTCTCTGTTGACCAGGCTGTCTACTCTCCCCTGCTCCTCTCTGTTGACCAGGCTGTCTACTCTCTCCTGCTGCTCTCGGCTGACCAGTCTGTCTACTCTCCCCTGTTCCTCTCTGTTGACCAGTCTGTCTACTCTCCCCTGTTCCTCTCTGTTGACCAGGCTGTCTACTCTCCCCTGTTCCTCTCTGTTGACCAGGCTGTCTACTCTCTCCTGCTCCTCTCTGTTGACCAGTCTGTCTACTCTCCCCTGTTCCTCTCTGTTGACCAGGCTGTCTACTCTCCCCTGCTCCTCTCTGTTGACCAGGCTGTCTACTCTCCCCTGCTCCTCTCTGTTGACCAGTCTGTCTATTCTCCCCTGTTCCTCTCTGTTGACCAGGCTGTCTACTCTCCCCTGTTCCTCTATGTTGACCAGTCTGTCTACTCTCCCCTGTTCCTCTCTGTTGACCAGTCTGTCTACTCTCCCCTGTTCCTCTCTGTTGACCAGGCTGTCTACTCTCTCCTGCTCCTCTCTGTTGACCAGGCTGTCTACTCTCTCCTGCTCCTCTCTGTTGACCAGGCTGTCTACTCTCTCCTGCTCCTCTCTGTTGACCAGTCTGTCTACTCTCCCCTGTTCCTCTCTGTTGACCAGGCTGTCTACTCTCCCCTGTTCCTCTCTGTTGACCAGTCTGTCTACTCTCTCCTGCTCCTCTCTGTTGACCAGTCTGTCTACTCTCTCCTGTTCCTCTCTGTTGACCAGTCTGTCTATTCTCCCCTGTTCCTCTCTGTTGACCAGGCTGTCTACTCTCTCCTGTTCCTCTCTGTTGACCAGTCTGTCTACTCTCCCCTGCTCCTCTCTGTTGACCAGGCTGTCTACTCTCCCCTGTTCCTCTCTGTTGACCAGGCTGTCTACTCTCCCCTGCTCCTCTCTGTTGACCAGTCTGTCTACTCTCCCCTGTTCCTCTCTGTTGACCAGTCTGTCTACTCTCCCCTGTTCCTCTCTGTTGACCAGTCTGTCTACTCTCCCCTGTTACTCTCTGTTGACCAGTCTGTCTACTCTCCCCTGTTCCTCTCTGTTGACCAGTCTGTCTACTCTCCCCTGTTCCTCTCTGTTGACCAGGCTGTCTACTCTCCCCTGCTCCTCTCTGTTGACCAGTCTGTCTACTCTCCCCTGCTCCTCTCTGTTGACCAGTCTGTCTACTCTTCCCTGCTCCTCTCTGTTGACCAGGCTGTCTACTCTCTCCTGCTCCTCTTCTTTGACCAGGCTGTCTACTCTCCCCTGCTCCTCTTCTTTGACCAGGCTGTCTACTCTCCCCTGCTCCTCTCTGTTGACCAGGCTGTCTACTCTCCCCTGCTCCTCTCTGTTGACCAGGTTGCCTACTCTCTTGGGGGTGGGGGGTGGGGGGGCTCTCTAGGAGTATCTACAGTCTGTTCCCTTCAACTTCTTGTTGACAGACTCCTTATCCATCTCCTACTTCACCTGCACTTGCCCACTCCTCATGATGGCCTTTACCTCCTCAAGCGCTGTGGTAAGGTTCTCTTGATCTCAGCTCCTGGACAAGTTCTTTAGTTGTGTCCCGCAATGGTTAATCTGGTCCTGTAGAAGCTCTGTTTCTGGGCTGGAGAGGGTGTAGCGGGGGGCTGCTATTTTAGCTCAGTAACTCATACCTCTAACAGAGCCAGCCTGTCTTTCAGCAGACTGATGGTGGTGTGGTCTTGGCTCTGGTGGTTGTAGACGGGCAGGGGGAGGGGGGCTAGGATAGACCTGTTGGTGGATCTGTGTTTGTGCTCCTGCTGTTGGAGTGCCTGAGGTGAGGGGAGAGGTAGGGGCGCTGTCCTTGTCCTTTTTCCCCCACTATCTTCTCCAGGGTGGGGAAGACCTGCACAAAAGAGCTGAGTGGAGCCTCACTGCCCTGGACCACGACACTGCCGTTCTGGTACAAGTTTACCGTCTGAAACCTGTTTTCCTGGTCCTTTTCACAGTCCTCGAAAATGTGTATTGTCCTTCCCCTGCAGATTCCTTTCTTTGTTGTATAGCTGAAATGCCTGGTTACAGCTGTATGCCAGGCAGTGGTGTAGTCTGTGTAAACTAACAGGTTTGTCTCCCCCCCACAGAACATGTGTGATTTACTCTGAGTGGGGCGGTGAGCAGTAGAGTCAGGGTGATTGAGTACTTGATCTCTACCTCAGTTAAGTTATAGTTGGTCTGGGTTAAATGTGTCAGTCAAAGTCAGTAAAGGTTTGCTTTGGCAGTCTGGATTGTTCTGGATTGGTCAGGATTCATTAGTCAGGGTGATCTTAGTCTGGTTGCATCTGCTTTGGTCTGGGTTGGTCAAGATTAGAGCAGTTCAGTGTGTAGGGTCGGGGCCCGGCTCTTACCTCCGGTGGCGCTAGACACGGTCGGCCAGTTCTGGACCAGAACCCCCTGGGCTCCCTGCATCACCGACGACTCCTCCATGTGCACTGAGCTGGAACAACACAAACACACACACTGAGGTTACACACTGGAGAAATATAACACACACTCAGAGGTTACACACTGGAGAAATATAACACACACTCAGAGGTTACACACTGGAGAAATATAACACACACTCAGAGGTTACACACTGGAGAAATATAACACACACTCAGAGGTTACACACTGGGGAAATATAACACACACTCAGAGGTTACACACTGGGGAAATATAACACACACTCAGAGGTTACACACTGGAGAAATATAACACACACTCAGAGGTTACACACTGGGGAAATATAACACACACTCAGAGGTTACACACTGGGAAATATAACACACACTCAGAGGTTACACACTGGAGAAATATAACACACACTCAGAGGTTACACACTGGAGAAATATAACACACACTCAGAGGTTACACACTGGAGAAATATAACACACACTCAGAGGTTACACACTGGAGAAATATAACACACACTCAGAGGTTACACACTGGAGAAATATAACACACACTCAGAGGTTACACACTGGAGAAATATAACACACACTCAGAGGTTACACACTGGAGAAATATAACACACACTCAGAGGTTACACACTGGAGAAATATAACACACACTCAGAGGTTACACACTGGGGAAATATAACACACACTCAGAGGTTACACACTGGGAAATATAACACACACTCAGAGGTTACACACTGGGGAAATATAACACACACTCAGAGGTTACACACTGGGAAATATAACACACACTCAGAGGTTACACACTGGAGAAATATAACACACACTCAGAGGTTACACACTGGAGAAATATAACACACACTCAGAGGTTACACACTGGAGAAATATAACACACACTCAGAGGTTACACACTGGAGAAATATAACACACACTCAGAGGTTACACACTGGAGAAATATAACACACACTCAGAGGTTACACACTGGAGAAATATAACACACACTCAGAGGTTACACACTGGGGAAATATAACACACACTCAGAGGTTACACACTGGGAAATATAACACACACTCAGAGGTTACACACTGGAGAAATATAACACACACTCAGAGGTTACACACTGGAGAAATATAACACACACTCAGAGGTTACACACTGGGGAAATATAACACACACTCAGAGGTTACACACTGGAGAAATATAACACACACTCAGAGGTTACACACTGGAGAAATATAACACACACTCAGAGGTTACACACTGGAGAAATATAACACACACTCAGAGGTTACACACTGGAGAAATATAACACACACTCAGAGGTTACACACTGGGGAAATATAACACACACTCAGAGGTTACACACTGGGAAATATAACACACTGTGACATGGTGAGGTTGGACCCAGGTGCAGAGAAGAGACCAGACGAGGAATCAGTGGTTAAGGATAAACATAATACTTTACTGAGAAACGGAAGCCGCAGGATCACAGTACACTTGAAAAACAACAAACACTAAGTTTCCAAAACCCAAACTGACACGCGAACAGCGACAGTCCAGTGGACGAGTTTGGCAGTGTGTTGTGAGCAAACTCTGCCCAGACAAGGAACTTGCTCCAGTTGCTGACCTGGGTGGAGATTAAACAGTGGAGGAACTTCTCCAGCTCCTGGTTGGCCCAGTCTGTTTGCCCATTCGACTGTGGGTGGAACCCTGAGGAGAGACTCGCCGACGCCACCAACAGGGAGAAGAAGGCTTTCCGTGCAACGAACTGGGGCCCACAATCCAAGACAATGTCCTGGGGAAGTCCGTGTAGGGAAACTTGGGTAAGGTGACGAAATAGGCTGACTTGGAAAACCAATCGATGACCACCAGGATAGTGGTAAGCCCTTGGGATGGGGGTAACCCTGTGATAAAGTCTATGGACAGGTGAAACTAGGGCCTGGCTGGAGATAGGCAGAGGTTGGAGCAACCCAGCCGGTTACTGTTGTGCTTTGGGAACAGGTGGAGCAAGTTGTAACGAAGGATCTCACATCCTCAATCATGTTGGGAGACCAGAATTTCCGCCTCAGGAACTCTAGTGTCCGATTAACCCCTGGATGCCTGGTTAATTTAGAGGAGTGTCCTCATTGTGGTACTCGGGAACAGACTCATCGTGGACCATAAAGTCTGTTAGTGGGTCCTCCGCCATTGTCAGGTTCTCAGGTCTGGGCTTGTCGGATCGTGGTCTCAATACTCCATATCACGGGGGCCACAATGTGGGAGCTGGGGATGATGGGCTCGGAGTCCCTCTCCTCATTAGAGACATTGTGTTGACAGAACAGGGCGTCTGCTTTCTGATTCTTGGATCCCGGGCAATAGACTAGTGTGAAGTTCAACCTGTTAAAGAACAGAGCCCATCTAGCCTTTCAAACGTTCAACCTCTTGGCTTCTTGAAAAGAGACCAAGTTCTTATGGTCAGTCTAGATCACAAAATGTTGAGGTGCACTCTTCAACCAGTGTCTCCACCCCTCAAGGGCCCACTTAACTGCCAAGAGCTCCCCGTTGCCTACATCATAGCTGTGTTCCGCTGACGGGAACTGCTTGGAGAGAAAGGCACAGGGGTGCAATTTCTTATCCCCCTCTTTCCGCTGTCAAAGGATCGCTGCTGCTACTGTGTCCAAGGTGTCCACCTCTAACCACGGAGGGGCGGGTAGGATCAGGATGGACGAGGATGGGTCCAGAGGTGAACCGTCCCTTGAGCTCCTCGAATGCCTTGTCAGCCTCGTCCACTGACTGGGTGGTTGAAGACTCGTCGCAGCTCGGCAGTGAAGGCTAATATGGATGGTGGCTGCTGTTCCCACACCGTCGTTGCCCACGCCAGGGCCTTGCCTGAGAGTAGAGAGATGATGTAGGCGATCATGGCCCGATCTATAGCTTGAACACCAGAGAGCACTGAGTGAGGAACCCCTTGCATCTTCCCGGTTGGCCGTCGGATAAATATAACACACACACAGTCTGATGGTATACTATGAGAGTGTTTTTCGAGTACATACACACAAACACACCCACATTTTCTGGCTGAGCACAATATTATAGTGGCAGCAGCGATAAGCTGCTGTGGACGCAATCCACTCTCACTGCATTTTCCCCATAATGATATAATTGAACCATGGCAGGGAACCACAGGATGTGTGTGTGTGTGTGTGTGTGTGTGTGTGTGTGTGTGTGTGTGTGTGTGTGTGTGTGTGTGTGTGTGTGTGTGTGTGTGTGTGTGTGTGTGTGTGTGTATACAGTCAGTAGTGGGGGTCAGCCAATTCCATCTGAGGAACTCAAGCAGGACCCTGGATTAGGATAAATCACGCCCACCCCAGGGATTTCAGCACACCCTCCCACTAAAATTTGACTGAGCTTTGTAGTGTGATAAAAAAAGAGAGACAGAGTGCGGCCACAACACAGCAAACACAGAACCTTAAACACACAGACTCCCACCATATTCAAATGTAACGGATCACATTTCACTAAAATCCGTTGTCCTCTATTCAAACTTCAAAACATCATTACGGAGTTTAATTATGCAAAGGTTCAGGAGCATTTCATGTCGCTTTTGAAACAATCTGCGTATTCCAGTATCATTTATCCCAACAGGGGTAGCACCTTCTGGAATAGTGAGCTACGGAGCAGGGTTTTAACTGAGGATTTAAGAGACTCTCCATCTTTCTCTTTATTGTGTTAGCAAGATAGAGGATGGAACCAGGTACCAGAACATCTCCTGATAAAGACAGAAACCCATGCAGGTGGTTTTAAGGCAGTGCTCTCCCTCTCTCAATCCCCCCTGCGCTTCCATTTTCATCCCCCTCTCCTCTCCTCCCATTTGTCCCTGCTTGGAGAACTGGGTCTCATTTAGTCTCACTAAGGTCAGGTGAGAAGAAACCATTAGCCACTTCGGCAGGAATTGCTCTGCCTTTCACTGTCTCTGTTGCTGTGTTTCTCACTCACACAGACACACACACACACACACACACACACACACACACACACACACACACACACACACACACACACACACACACACACACACACACACACACACACACACACACACACACACACACACACACACACACACACACACACACACACACACACACACACACACACACACACACACTCACACAGACACACAAGCCAATATGTTATTGACTATGAAAATTCTCTACGTTTTCCCCCACCTCTATACTCAAAAACGTCAATGTTCAGCTGCAAGGACATGTTCTCCATGAGGTAAATTAAAGTGTTGTATGATATAATAGTTGAACATATACAGTAAGAGAGACAAAAGGAAGGAGAACCTTGTGGGAGGAGGTAGCAGGATAGCCACCATTTTAGTTGCACTTCTTCTCAATGCTCTACACACGTCTGGTTGTCTGCGCGTACACAGTGTGTGTCCGTGCGCGCATTTACACGTCCAAGGTCAGGCAATCACAGCTCGATTCCCATCCTCTCCTCGCTCTCTTCCTATCTGATTCCCTCTCTCTCTCCCTCCCCCCATTCTCTCTTTATTCATTTGTCCCTTCTCCCTCTCCCTCTCTTTCTTGCTATCAATTTTTCACTCTAGCTATATTGAAAAGTGTGTGTGGTGTGTGTGTGTGTGTGTGTGTGTGTGTGTGTGTGTGTGTGTGTGTGTGTGTGTGTGTGTGTGTGTGTGTGTGTGTGTGTGTGTGTGTGTGTGTGTGTGTGTGTGTGTGTGTGTGTGTGTGTGTGTGTGTATGTCCTCCTGTCTTTGTGTAGCGGTGTAAGGAGATGAATAGAGATTTGGTAGGGTGGCCATTTTGTGTAGACTGCTGTTTAGAGCTGGAGTCAATTATTAATGGGGAACACGGGACCAAAAGGCATGTTCCCTCAGCTAATGGCTGTATCTGTTTCTCTCTCTCATTGTCTCACCTCTTACTTGTGTCCCTCTGAAAGTCTGTCTGTCTGTCTGCGTCTGTCATACTTATAGCCATGAACCCATATAGACACACTGCCCTCTGGATAAGCATGGTTCATAATTACAGTGAAACAGATGTAGGGCTACAAAACTAAGCAGCTCAACATCATTACACAAGTTGATATTGTGTTTGGGGTATACATTCAAAATCTCTCAAAATGTTTCAAGCAAACTGTAATCTCATTAGATTAGAGCATAAAGAGATACATCAACATTCAGATTGAGGGAGGGAGGGAGGGAGGGAGGGAGGGAGGGAGGGAGGGAGGGAGGGAGGGAGGGAGGGAGGGAGGGAGGGAGGGAGGGATAAAGTAGGGCTCCATGCTAAAGTAACAAGAGATTCAATGCATTAGAAGGATTTGCTCTAGCCAATTAACTCACATTAAACTGTGCTGTAATTATGAGGGAATCGGTGTAACACTAATGACACTAGGATGTTACACTCGTATTAATCTGACACACAAACACATTAATGTACTCGTACAATGAGACTTATACTGTAGACAGACACATAAAACATTAAATTATAACTCATGATACAAAGACAAACACATATATGGTGAAGCTAGTGCTGAACCTAGTGCTGAGCCTAGTGCTGAACCTAGTGCTGAACCTAGTGCTGAACCTAGTGCTGAGCCTAGTGCTGAACCTAGTGCTGAGCCTAGTGCTGAACCTAGTGCTGAACCTAGTGCTGAACCTAGTGCTGAGCCTAGTGCTGAGCCTAGTGCTGAACCTAGTGCTGAGCCTAGTGCTGAACCTAGTGCTGAGCCTAGTGCTGAACCTAGTGCTGAGGCTAGTGCTGAACCTAGTGCTGAGCCTAGTGCTGAACCTAGTGCTGAACCTAGTGCTGAACCTAGTGCTGAGCCTAGTGCTGAGCCTAGTGCTGAACCTAGTGCTGAGCCTAGTGCTGAACCTAGTGCTGAGCCTAGTGCTGAGCCTAGTGCTGAACCTAGTGCTGAGCCTAGTGCTGAACCTAGTGCTGAACCTAGTGCTGAACCTAGTGCTGAGCCTAGTGCTGAGCCTAGTGCTGAACCTAGTGCTGAACCTAGTGCTGAGCCTAGTGCTGAACCTAGTGCTGAGCCTAGTGCTGAGCCTAGTGCTGAACCTAGTGCTGAGCCTAGTGCTGAACCTAGTGCTGAACCTAGTGCTGAACCTAGTGCTGAGCCTAGTGCTGAACCTAGTGCTGAGCCTAGTGCTGAACCTAGTGCTGAACCTAGTGCTGAGCCTAGTGCTGAGACTAGTGCTGAACCTAGTGCTGAGCCTAGTGCTGAACCTAGTGCTGAGCCTAGTGCTGAACCTAGTGCTGAACCTAGTGCTGAACCTAGTGCTGAGCCTAGTGCTGAGCCTAGTGCTGAACCTAGTGCTGAGCCTAGTGCTGAACCTAGTGCTGAACCTAGTGCTGAGCCTAGTGCTGAACCTAGTGCTGAGCCTAGTGCTGAACCTAGTGCTGAGCCTAGTGCTGAACCGAGTGCTGAACCTAGTGCTGAGCCTAGTGCTGAACCTAGTGCTGAGCCTAGTGCTGAGCCTAGTGCTGAGCCTAGTGCTGAACCTAGTGCTGAACCTAGTGCTGAACCTAGTGCTGAGCCGAGTGCTGAACCGAGTGCTGAACCTAGTGCTGAGCCTAGTGCTGAACCTAGTGCTGAACCTAGTGCTGAACCTAGTGCTGAGCCTAGTGCTGAGCCTAGTGCTGACCCTAGTGCTGACCCTAGTGCTGAGCCTAGTGCTGACCATAGTGCTGAGCCTAGTGCTGAGTCTAGTGCTGAGTCTAGTGCTGAGTCTAGTGCTGAGCCTAGTGCTGACCATAGTGCTGATCATAGTGCTGATCATAGTGCTGATCATAGTGCTGACCATAGTGCTGATCATAGTGCTGATCATAGTGCTGATCATAGTGCTGACCATAGTGCTGATCATAGTGCTGATCATAGTGCTGATCATAGTGCTGACCATAGTGCTGATCATAGTGCTGATCATAGTGCTGATCATAGTGCTGATCATAGTGCTGATCATAGTGCTGATCATAGTGCTGACCATAGTGCTGATCATAGTGCTGACCATAGTGCTGATCATAGTGCTGACCATAGTGCTGATCATAGTGCTGACCATAGTGCTGATCATAGTGCTGATCATAGTGCTGATCATAGTGCTGACCATAGTGCTGATCATAGTGCTGACCATAGTGCTGATCATAGTGCTGATCATAGTGCTGATCATAGTGCTGATCATAGTGCTGATCATAGTGCTGACCACAGTGCTGATCATAGTGCTGACCATAGTGCTGATCATAGTGCTGAGCAATTTGTGCTGATCATAGTGCTGACCATAGTGCTGATCATAGTGCTGATCATAGTGCTGATCATAGTGCTGATCCTAGTGCTGATCATAGTGCTGACCACAGTGCTGATCATAGTGCTGACCATAGTGCTGATCATAGTGCTGATCCTAGTGCTGATCATAGTGCTGACCACAGTGCTGATCATAGTGCTGACCATAGTGCTGATCATAGTGCTGAGCAATTTGTGCTGATCATAGTGCTGACCATAGTGCTGATCATAGTGCTGATCATAGTGCTGATCATAGTGCTGACCATAGTGCTGATCATAGTGCTGACCATAGTGCTGATCATAGTGCTGACCATAGTGCTGATCATAGTGCTGATCATAGTGCTGATCATAGTGCTGACCACAGTGCTGAGCAATTTGTGCTTTTTGATGTCGATTTTGCTTCGGTTTGCAAAAAATAATAGTCGTTTTTGATTTCGGTTTGGATTCATTCTTTTTTACATTAAACGCATTATGAAATATGATCTTGAAATATTATTTTTTTAGCTTTTGAATTGAAAATCTAAATATTGAGAATGTGCAATTGCCAAAACATTGAAAACATTCCATTGTCTCTAACAACACAGAATAAAGGATTTAATAAGAGCCCCATGACAGTAGGGACTGTCAATTACTGCTTATAACTTATTAACCATCTTTTATTCACACTACTTTACTTTAATAAAATACTTCAGTTGTGTATATTCTGATTAGATTTTTTATGACTTCATTGTTTAATTTCTTAAAGTCATCATCTCAGTTCAGGCAGTCGCAGCCAGACAGCCAGCCAGCCAGAAAGACAGACAGACAGCCAGCCAGCCAGACAGCCAGCCAGACAGCCAGCCAGCCAGCCAGAAAGACAGACAGACAGCCAGACAACCATCTAGCGCTGTCACTGTGCTCCCCAACGAGCCAGGCTCCTCTTGGCTAGTGAAAAGGATAGCCTGTGATCATTGGTTTTGCCACAGCTGTCCATGCTGCAGAGCTGTCTGACGAAATCACTATTTTAGTAGTTATTTTAAGACGATAAGGCACACTTTCAAGACTGCAACAACTATGAATTGGGTAGAGCTACCTCACAAACGGTCTTCATTGCTCAAGTCGTGGCTGTGTTGTGCACATTCCTCTCTCATAGGGTCTATGTGCATCGCCGAGAAGAATAGGTGCAATGGTTTCTGGTCATTGAAGTTATTTACCACGTCGTCTGGGCTGAACTAGGTAGAATATTTTCCTGTTGAAAACTCACTACAACGCCCCGCAGTTTGTTCTTGATTTGATGTCTCTATAGAGAAGTCTCTATAGAGAAACAGTGTGTTGGGCTCACAAAAACAACTAGAACTAAATGGGAATTCAAGTAATTGAACCGACATTGGTTAATTAGGTCTTTGATAAATGGGGGGGGTAAACTTTGGTTAATCACTGAGCACTAGTTGACCCTGAAAAAGCAGCATGTCTCTGAGCAGACAGTAGGACGGACGGACAGGCAGACATTGTTTACAGCGAGATGTGAAAGCGCTGTCAGTTCTGTCATCTCTCATGTTCCTCATCACTTTCACAATGCTGTCCGCCACGGCCGGAGGGACAAACCTGTGTGTGTGTGTGTGTGTGTGTGTGTGTGTGTGTGTGTGTGTGTGTGTGTGTGTGTGTGTGTGTGTGTGTGTGTGTGTGTGTGTGTGTGTGTGTGTGTGTGTGTGTACACTATGAGATGGCCCCGGCGCAGTGCAGTGGGCGATGTGGTTCACCTGGCTCGTTATGGCTGGCTCTGCTCGTTAACTTGGTCCCTCCCTCTCATTAGGATGCTACTCGTTTGAGTCAGGCTCAGACCATACCCACAGCAGCTAGTGGCCCAATGTCTCATGGGTAATGTGATCCCTGAATTGTGCATTCCCAGTGTCCCGACGGGCCATATTTCCACCTGACTGCCTTCCCTGTCATCCCTCTCTCCATCCCTCCTTCAGTCCCCTCAGTCTTTCACTGACCCCTTGTTCACCCCTCACTCTCTGTCTGTCTACTACTGTCCAATGGCCAAGCTGATAGAAGACTGTCAAACGGATGCTTATAAATAGGATAATATCTGATTTAATTGTAATGTTTTGAGAGAAGGAAATGACTCTGTAGTTCAATGGGGTTTGTTAAACAAGCAGCATCATGAGAGGTTCCTTTGGTGGAGGGCAATGGCTAGAGTAGTTTATGATTTAAGAGGGATTAGAGGAATGGAATACTGGTGAAATGTGAATTATCATTCTTATGGACAGCGGACACTTATTGAGGAATGGTAAAAGGATATATGTGCTTACCTCTGCATTCCAGTCCTAAGTGAGGCAGAGTAACGCCAGTCTGAATTCGGCACCTTGGGCTGCAAGAGAGAGAGAGTGAGAGAAAGAGATTGAGTCTTAAGTACTGCAAGAGATCACACAGGCAAAACCCAATATCTTCTCATTAATGAATCATGGCGTGAACCACAAGTATGTGTGCACACACACACATACACACACATCATAACAGTGACAGCTTGCCTCTGCCTGTGGAGAGAAATTAATTCTGAGTTGCACTGGAGCTCCCTGCTCCTCTCCTCATTTCCTCCCCTCCTCCTCCCTCCCTGTCCTCTGTGAGAGTGATGACTTCAAGAGATAAGCCTGTTCACAGACTGCCCACACCAGACCGGTCCAGTGACCCTGCCTCTCTGCCACAGGCCCTCAGGCCACCCTCACCCTGGGTCAAACCACTCAGCTTCACATGGTACGCTCCGTTACCATGGAGACGCAGTGGAATTCTCACATGGCAGTTTGTGTTGATGGACTTCATCAGGGCTGCAGCTCTATCTCTCTCTCTCTCTCAGTCGTTCACACTTTCACTCTGAATCTCCTTCTTATCAATTTACTATTTTCTTTCTGACTTCTCTTGTACTAGGCTTGGTTCAGCTCACTCTCCTTCTCTCTCCTTCTCTCATCCTCTCTCCTCTCTCTCCTTCTCTCTCCCTCTCTCCTTCTCTCTCTGTCCTTCTCTCCCCCTCTCTCCTTCTCTCTCTCTCCTTCTCTCCCTCTCCTTCTCTCCCCTCACTTTCTTTATTATCTCTCCTTCTCTTGTCTGCCTCCTCTCTCCTCCTTTCTTCTCTCCTTCTCTTTCCTTCTCCCCTCCTCTCTAACCTCTCAATCTCTTTCTCCTTTCTCTTTCTCTCCTCCTCTAGCCACCAAACCACCATTTTACCTTAAAAGGTCAATAAAAAAATGTAAGCATCATAAAGTAATAATTTGAATGGACACCTTGTGTGGCTAGAGGATGGAATTTCTCCTCCATCTGGCATGGTGTAAGTCAGAGATCAAGCTAACCAAGCTTCCTCTATGACCACATACCTAGGATCAAATGACCCATTTCCCATTCCAAACCTTCACCATTACAGATCCAAAACATCTTTGTTTGGGAGTCTATTAGATGACTGGAGTGATGTGGTTGTTGAGCGGCTTCACTGCAACTATATTATATGTTTTAAATATTCAATAAAAACATATTTTTTCATAATTAAAAAAAACATCTCTGTTCCAGGACCAGTAGTAGGAACAACCTCTAACTTCTCCACAGCGTTGACCCATTTCCTGTGCTGTCCACAAGACAG